>NW_024429196.1:81596476-81866476 GCF_017639785.1 Mesocricetus auratus | reverse complement strand
TTAGGAACCAAAAAAAAAAAATCACAAAGTCACACTGTACAACAAACCTCACACGGAATTTTGGGGGGAAGACAGAAGTGGGAGGCTGCCTCCGCTCCAGTGAGAAACAGCAGAGAACTGAGCAGGAGACAGGCTTTGTATGTGGCTCCTTGGGGTGAGAGGGAGCTTTCCAGGGTGGCCTGGGACTTGTGCGATTGTGTGGCCTGACCGTGGGCTTTTGTTTCCCCTCTGTAGGGCAGAGCTTGGCTGCCTGCATTTTGAGGGGCTGGAAACAGCCATTAGAGTAGCCTGGGGGCTTGACATGGCCACTCCCACCTTGAGGGGCTTACACCAGGTCAGTAGTGCAGATCTCTAGCTTCTTAGTGTCATTTGGCTAGTGTGCAGTTAGTAAGCCTTCTGTTGGGTTCCACTTTGGTGGGAGTCCTCCAAACTGTAAATCGCCGCTTGGAAACTGCCATCTCCCTGTCCACGTCTCTGTGATCCAACTGTCACCTCCAGTGTCTTTCGTTGTCCTGCTTAGGAAGCAGGGTCATTTTCCTTTGAGGGTTGGCACCTAGTAGAAGCGTTTTAAATTGCTCACTGATGCTGAGATTTGAACTCAGCCTTTACTTTTTTTTGAGAGGACTTTACCTTGAGGTAAGACCTCTTTATGCTGCCATGTTCCAGGGAAGCACAGGGGTCTGAGAGGAACTGCTCTTCTCCACAGGGACATTAGGCACTGGATTGGAGGGGCCTCTGGTGTCCACTGGCCTACCCCTATCCCTCTACTCCCAAAGCACAGGATGCCCATTTACTCCCATTGTGTTTTCTTACATTTACTTCAGAGCCAGGAAGTCAGGCTTAGGAGATTTAGTTTTTGTCCTTTAATGAGTTCACCACCTAGTAAATATGTGTTATGGTTTTTGAAAATATGGCTTCTTGTGGATGGATTTTACATGTAAAGCAGTGGTTCTAAAATTTTAGTTTTGCCTTTTATTAACTTATTTGTGTTCATGTTGTGTGTGCACCAAGGGTGCATTGGCCTTTTGAGACAGGGCCTCTCACTGAACCTGGTGCCCACCCACTGGGTAGTTTGGTTAGCAATGAGCACTGAGGATCTGTCTGGAGCTACAGACATGTGCCAGGAGCCTTGTCCTCAGGCTGCACAGCTCACACTGCCCACTGAGCAGCTCCTGGCTCCTGGCTCCCTAGAGCAGCATTTAATTAAGCAGGTTGCTTACAGTGATACATGAGGAATACATTACCTTTGTTTTCTTGAGAGGTGAAGAGGAACCGGGAAGAAAATTCATTAGCTAGTAATGCTTCAAGTTCTTTCATACCTCAGTGAGGAGCCAGGCGTGCATATAAAGCATCAGGGTATCAGAAGCATTTCTCAGGCAAAGACTGTTGGTTAACACACCGACGGATGCTTCTGATTTCTCATCTTTAGAATACACAAAGGGCATTTCCAGAGATCTACAAGAATGACCCCCAACTAAGAACCTAAGCAGTAGTGGAGAGGCTACCTTAAATGCCCAAACGCCATCCTAGAGCCTTCATCCAATAGCTGATGGAAGCAGAAGCAGATACCTACAGCTAAACACTGAGCCAAACTCCTGGAATCCAGTTGCAGAGAGGGAGGAGTGGTGAGCAAAGGGGTCAAGACCAGGCTAGAGAAAACCACTGGAACAGGTGACATGAACAAGGGGGAGCTCAGGGACACCAGACTGATAGCTGGGAAACCAGCATAGGACTGATCCAGACCCCCTGAATATGGGTGTCAGTTAGGCCTGGACAGTTTGTGGGGCCTCTGGTAGTGGATCAGTATTTATCTCTAGTATACAAATGGACTTTGGGAGCCCGTTCCACATATAAGGATACTCTCTCAGCCTAGACACACAGCAAGGGCCTAGGCCCTGCTCCAAATGATGTGACAGACTTTGAAGATTCCCCCATGGAAGGCCTTACCCTTTCTATGGAGCAGAAGAAGGATGGGATGGGGGTCAGTGGCAGGGAGGGGAGGGAGAGGGAACTGGGATTGACATGTAAAACAAGATTGTTTCTAATTTTTTGGGAGGGGGTTTCAAGACAGGGTTTCTCTGTATTGCTTTGGAGGCTGTGATGGAACTTGCTCTGTAGACCAAACTGGCCTCGAACTCACACAGATCTGCCTGCCTCTGCCTCCCGAGTGCTGGGATTAAAGGCGCGTGCCACCAACGCCTGGCATGATTGTTTTTAATTTAAATTTTAAAAATATAGTAGAGAGAGAGGGGGGGGAGGGAAGGCCAATAAGAAGGCTAAGCCACTGGCCAAACAGTTTATGATTAAAAAAATAATAATAAGATAAAAGAATACACAAAGGAACTTCACATTCAAGATGTTTAAAAACAACTCAACCTTAAGGAGATGTAAAGCGTTATCAGCTGTACTTTTTGTCCACAATGAGTGTGTTACTGTCGAAGTGGAATGACTTTAGTAATGACACTATTCATGATAAAAGTCCAGATGTTAAGATCTGAGCTACAGCTGGATGACACATTTCCAGTGACTCAGAGAGGACTCCAGCATCCTGAGCAGGCTGTGCTCATCTCCTAGTCTGCCCTCCCCCTCGGTGGCTTGTGACTCTGCTGATAGAGGAGCCTGTCCCAAATGTCCCATCTGTTCCCTCTCTGAAGGCCTAAAGCATGCTCACCATTTCCTGTGCTGCTTGGCAGGCCGCCCGTCGCGAAGGGATGTCACCATTCTCTGCCTAGAGATGGCTCGGGACTCAGCAGACCTTGCTTCAGACTATCAATTTTGGCTGCAGAAGCTTTCTGTCTGGGAACAGTCCTCCACTAAGGAAACCCAGCAGGACACCTGTCTTCACCTGTCCAGGTTCCAGGAGTTCCTGAAGCAGATGTATGAGTTCTTGAAAGAGATGGTAAGTACCCTGTGACATTAGGGACTCCCCAAGCAAGAATGCTTCTTAGAGTTAGGGACTCGTGTGATTGACTTAACTGAACTTAGACAGATTATCGGTAGGTGCTGCAGACAAGAGCTGTTTTCATACCTTCTGAGACCACCTGGCCAAGAAAGCTCTTTATATGAATGAACTAATAATTAATCCATTCATTCTTGCAGTGTTTGGAATTGAGCCTAGGGCCTTCCACATGTTAGGCAAGCCTATCATAAAAATGTATCCTAAACCCAAGCAAGTTGTTTTTAAATTACGGGGCTTGGATTCTTCCTGTAGGTAGTAAATGTGGTTTGTCCTTGTGCTCTTCAGACTTTCCAGGGGTTATTGGGCTTTATGCCATTCCCTCAGCTCTGCTTTCAAGGAGGGACTGCTAAGAGGTACTAAGATCCTGTCTAGTGTTGATTCCTCACTATTAAGATAGTAAGATCTCTTCTAACAAATATCTTAAGAGATCCTTTCAAATAATTTTTTAGTATCTTATGCAGTTTGTTATTTTTATTCCAATTTATCTCCCTATTGACATAAATTGCTTATGTTTACTGTATTAGATATTTTTGTTTGTTTCTTTTTTGAGACAGAATTTCTCCGTGTAACCCTGACTGTCCTGGTACTCTCTATGTAGACCAGGCTGGCTTCAAACTCATAGAGATCCACCTGCCTCTGCCTCCTGAGTGCTGAGAGCCATGTTTTCATGTTATAAACATATTAGTGTTTCATGTTTTTTTATATTTTATTTTTAAATTTGAAAATGAAAGCAATTGTTAACATGTACTTTCATGTAATACTTTATTCATCCCGGAAGCAAATGAGAAATTAGAAGAACAAATTTCTATAGATTATTCTGTAGATGAGTTCTGTATGTTATTCTGTAGATAATGGGTTCATGTGTCCCTAGAAATGATAAGGAAAGGCCATGTGGAACAAGTGGTACTAATTTTGAAACTCTTTTTTTGTTTTAGTAAGACTTCTGTAACGTGACCTTAATGTGGTCTCACAAAGTCTAGGCCCAGCCCAGTCCTGGGACTATGGTTAGGAACTTTCTGTGACATCATGGGTTTGTAAGGGACACAAAGGTCCTTGTGCCCATAGCTCACTAGGGAAACCAGTACAGCATGCCTGTTTTCCAGCGTAGAGATCGAGAAGTGGATATTGTTAATGATCTGGTGAGCTTTTTGCTATCTGCGATGGTAGACCTCACCCACCTCTTACTGTAGAGACAGAGCTCACCCAAATCCCCCACCATGCTTATGCCAGACTCTCCCTCCCTGGGTCTCAGTTGACAGAGCCCATCCTCAGGGTTGACGTCACATGTGCTTCATGGCCTGCTGACCTCCATGCTGTCTCCATCAGAGACCACTAGACTCCAGACCCCTTAGCTACAGAACCCACCCTCGTGGTTACACGGAGTTTCCAAAGGGGTTTCTAAGTGGTCACACCTGAAGCTTTATTGTGCACCTGGAATGGGAACGGTTAGTTCCTGGAAACTTTTCCCCAAATGATACTATTTTAAATATGCTGACGTGAATAGCCCGGCATCAGACTCCCCAAATCTGATCCAGGCTGACAAAATCACTCCCTGCCTGGATACCGACAGAGTCCCCTTCATAGGGTGTTTTGGCTTCCCTGCACATGGGCTTGCATGGTCTTCTTCTGAATATTACGGGTGGTAGAAGAGTGGGAAACGACCTAGTTGGGCTCCAAAACTGCGCTCTTATTTCTAAGCTGCTTTCTGTCTGGAGGGTGGCTTTATCGTCTCAGGTTGTAGTATGATGTCATTTAGCATGTAACAGTCATGGCTGTAACACATGGAGACACGAGACTTAGTGCCTCAGGCACTTCCCTTCCTTTCCAGGTTGTAGAGTTCTTGTCCTGTTAAACCTTTGAAAAGCTGAGTGAGGGGTCTTTCTTATACTAAATTAAATTTACAGTTTGAAGAGGTAAGGTTACATGGATATTAATCACCAGTGTTCTGCAGTGTGTTGTGTTTAAGTGAAATAGTCCAACACTTGGGAGGCAGAGGCAGGCAGATCTCTGTGAGGTTTAGGCCAGCATGTGAGTTCCAGGACAGCCAGGGCTATGTAGGAGACTCCATCTCAAACAACAACAAAGAGAAAGTTTGGGTAAAATACAATAAATTTTCTGACAAAATTGAAATGACCTAATTGTGCCATGCTGAGCTTTTGGGGATGAAGTACAAGTTAAACTTTGATTTCTTACAGAGGGCTTCTCTCTGCTCTCTCCCTGTGCACTTTCTAAAATAGGATGCACAGGAGCACTCAGGCTCCCCGAGGAATTGTGTGGGTTTCGTAGCGTGTTTCAACTATCAAAACATGTGGTTGTTGTTTTTACAGGATTCTAACGCAATCCTGGAAAGGTTCCCCACGATTGGTCAACTGTTGGCAAAAGCTTGTTGGAATCCTCTCATCTCAGCATATGGTAAGAGTCTCAACACATAAACACCTAATGACAGTTTTACTCTCTGTACTTCTAGCAAATCACTGTAACCTTTTTTCATGTTTCCATGGGGCAGCTCACTACGTGTGTGCTTCTTCCTGTGCATCTGTGTGTTACAGGCAAGCAGACACACATGCACACACAGGCTCGTGCATGTGAACTTGTAGGAAAGCAAGGCTTCTTACAGTAGAGAAAGGAAGCACTTTATGATTAAACACCAGTTTCTGTCATCGCCTCATTTTAAATGCTCTACTTTTAAACTTGATGCTGATGATGGCTAGTTAATTGTTTCACAGACCCATGGTTTTTTTTTTTTTTACGAGACAGGGTCTCTCTGTATTGTTTTGGAGGCTGTTGGTCCAGCCCGGCCTCAAACTCACAGAGATCCGCCTGCCTCTGCCTCCTGAGTGCTGGGATTAAAGGCATGCACCACCACTGCCTGGCCACAGATCCATGTTAACTTACGCATTGTTGCTCACTTGTGAGGCCATTGTTGAGTGTTGGAGCCCTGATACGGCTTTGCCATTGTTAAAGAGTGGTGTGGTTTTATCCAAGGTTGAGGGAATTTGCAGATACTTTAGGGGGCAGTATTCCTTGACTTCCACCCACCCAACCTTGCTTTCAGTTTCATCTTCCCCAAGTATAGATAGCATTCTATGGCAGTGGTGCTGTTGCCAGCCGTCTGAGCGGCAGTGTGGGTCTGTGCTCTGCATCCCATTCCCTGTGCCTGTCAGACCTCCTGGAAATGGCCTTGCCGAGGCTGGGTTGGGGTCTGTCTTCCTATCCCCTGGCTTCTAGCATCTGCCTTTTAATAGTACTTCTTCCACTGCTGGAGGCCTGGGAGCAGTGTTACTTCTCTTTGTCATCCTCAAGCCTGGTAGAGGCTGCTGAAGAGCCTGTGCAGGACCCCACTGAAGGTCTTTTGCCTTGGATTGACAACATTAGTAGCAGATACAATGTTCTTTTCGCATTTTTTTAAAGGCAAAGACTAATTACACAGTAACATGACATGAGAACCAAAACAAAGATTCCATTTTCCTTTAGTGTTTGAAAGAATTGCACTTTTTTGCCTCTCCTAACCTACAATGTGTCACTGTGAGAGCTGTGAACTAGGTGGGAAAGGGAGCACTTCATGGGGTCCTTGAGCACATTTAGTCTACTCATTCCATTCCCACCTTTGTGTCCCTGCTCCTTCCTTTTCTTTGTCTTCCTCTTCCCACCAGTCAAGTTGTTGATTTAAAATGGAAAGCCCAGGGCTCGAGAGAGATGGCTCAGCCATTAGGGGCTAGGCTCACAACTAAAAATATAAAACAGAAAGCTAGTGAGCCAGTGCTGTATTTACCCTCCAAAGCCACGTGCGCACTTCTGAGTTTATATGCTGTGTAGCCAGGCTGGTTTCTGAGTATCTTTGACTTGAACTACACTTGTGAACATACCTGTGTGTATTTAAGTATAATACACAGACATGCACAATTTGCATAGACCGATGCACACATGTGCACAGTTAAGTACATCCCACGAAAGGCTTTTATTTATGGAGGCAGTTCAGAGTCACCGTGCTATTTTAAATATTTGCAGCTCAAACTGGTTTCCTAGCTCCTAGTGTGCTGTGACCAAGAGAGAAAGGAGAAGAAGCTGTTGAGTGGACTGCAGCTGAAAGTCACTTATATCATCTCTGCTCTTGCTGTTTCAGCACCCGTGTCACCTTTCGAACTACCCATAAGATCTCAGGTTTCTTACTTCACTGTCGTTCAGCTAGTTGAACACTTTCTGGAGAGGGTTGCTTTCTGTCTTACATTATCAAAATTTCATATGAGAAACAGTGAAAGTATACTTGGGGTGCTGAGGTGGGCAGCCTGGGTTGCATGTTAAGACCTTGTTGCACACACCACCACTATCAAGATAACCAAAGAAAAACAGACCCCAAATAACCCAGCAGCAAAAAAAGCAGAACCCACAGCTATAGGCAAAGTACCTATCTGCTTAATGGGAAGAGTCACTCGGTCGTGGCGAGAAGTCAGGACGAGAGGGAGGAGGAAGGGCCTGGAGATGAAGGGTGAAAGCGCCTTCCTCAGTGTCACTTCTCTGTGCACATACTGCCTCTCCTGTAACGTGAGGCAGATTCAGGCCCCTCCATCCTCACTGTGAACGTCTGTTCCTGTGACAGTAACCACAGCCTAGCCACTTAAAATAATCTCCATCATCTCAGAAAACTGCTGTTTCATGCCTCTAAACTGAGGATTAAAGTGTACAGAGTGCAGCCTTCATTTGGAATTTCAAGATACCAGAAAGTGAGCTAACTATTAGGCAGCAGATGCATGTTGGCACATTTCATTTTCCTTCCACTCATTTTCAGAATTCAAATTTGTGCCAAGATCTGCTGTTGAGTCCTGGTGGATCCTAGGCAGTTTCCTGTTACCAGTAAAGAGCAGTGGTATGGAATGCCCAGTTCCAGCCTTTGCCCTCTGGGGAAGAAGCTCCCGGATGCCATTCCCTGTATGGAGTGCTGGTGGCCCTCATGTAACCAGCAGAGGGTTATTTATGTCTGTGAGCCATCTAAGCAAAGTGAGCTTGTGTGCTCACTAGCCAGTGGTGTGGCTCAGTGCATCACTTCTGAGCAGAGACTGGGAGGATGTCCCTAGATCTTTCTTCCCTACTTATGAGAGAAAAATACACACTTGAACTTGGGTATAGAATTACTCTGCACCCTGGGAGCGGGAGCACCCCTCTTTTGATTCCTTGGAGTTTAAGCTCCATAAGCAACATTTTCCTCCCTTCCTTTTTGAAATTGCTTCCTTGTACGTCACATCCTCCTTTACTCCATAGTAAAGCATGTTGTTGGGATTTCTGTTGCTCGTGAATTAGTATTTACACCAGGTCAAACACAGCAGTCACATTTCTCTCAGGGGTATCAGTTCATCCTGAAGAATTAGTTGAAAGTTACCAGTCTGGAAGTTAACGTGTGTCAGGTAAAACTGTACCTCCTGCTTTATTTAAGCTCATAGGGAAAAATGAATGTTGCTCAGAATGACCCTGTTGTGTTTTTTCAGTTATTAGTTACTGTGAAAGCATAAGCTTAATGATTGTCACTGGAGGAAAAATAGGCCTAGAAATTAGGAAGGGATGGGTGCTCTCAGTGAATGTAGAGGAGATTTCCTGTAGTTTGTCCTGTCTTTGTGCCTTTGATAGCAAAGCCATTGGAAGCACTGTTAGCTGCAGGAGGCTAGAACGTGAACTCTGGGTGTCTTTGAGGATGCTGCAGGGGCTGGGTATGTCTACCTGCCCTCTTCCCATCACAGGATCTGCCTTGCTGTGTAGCTTGTATCCTAACAGCTTCAGTTTACAGCTTTAATTTTTGTTTACTACTTGTGCTGTAAGTTTCTACCTGGAACAGATTTGGCCACCAGAAACAGAAACAGATAGTAGTTACTGTGCTTTAAAAAGATTGAAATTACTGATGTTTGAAATGTGAAATTAGAAACATCTTGCAAAGCCCAGCACTTTCAGCTCTTTCCATCGTTCTTACTTGGCTTTAAAAACTGCTGCTGTTTCAGAAAGAGTTGACCACACAAGAGCTGGACAGTGAGCTGAACCCACAAGAAGAAAAGCCAATGCCGAGCTTGATGCTTTGAGGTTTTCTTACGGGTTTTTCCTATTTGATAAAATCTACTCATTTTAGTTTTATTTTCTGCAGATGAAAGCCAAAAATTTATAATATGGTGCTTATGTTGTCTGATGAACAAAGAACCACAGACCCCCGGAGAATCACAACTTAACTCCTGGATCCGGGTAAGAGAGTAAAGCTTCTTCTGCCTTGCTTTGACTTAAGTTGATTATTTGCCCTTTATTGGCTCAAATTTGTGATGTTTTAAGGCAGCAGTTCTCAACCTGTGGTTTGCTACCCCTTTGGGAGTCTCATATCAGATACTTACATTATGGTTCATAACAGTATCAAAATTAGTTGCGAAATATCAACAAAATAATTTTGTGGTTGGGTGTCACCACAACATGAGGGACTGTATTAAGGGGCTGCTGCATTAGGAAGGTTAAGAACCACGGCTCTACAGTGTTGAGGTTGGGAATCGCTGCTCTACAGTGTTGGGAACCATTTGCCCTATGGTGTTGAGGTTGGGAACCACTGCTCTGCAGTGTTGAGGTTGAGAACTGTTGTTCTACAGTGTTGAGGTTGGCAACTGCTGCTCATGTTATTGAGGTTGGGAACCTCTGCTCTACAGTGTTGAGGTTGAGAACCGCTGCTCTGCAGTGTTGAGGTTGAGAACCACTGCTCTACAGTGTTATTGAGGTTGGGAACCTCTGCTCTGCAGTGTTGAGGCTGAGAACCACTGCTCTACAGTGTTATTGAGGTTGGGAACCGCTGCTCTACAGTGTTGAGGTTGGGAACCTCTGCTCTGCAGTGTTGAGGTTGGGAACCACTGCTCTACAGTGTTGAGGTTGGGAACCTCTGCTCTGCAGTGTTGAGGTTGGGAACCTCTGCTCTACAGTGTTGAGGTTGGGAACCTCTGCTGTACAGTGTTGAGGTTGGGAACCTCTGCTCTACAGTGTTGAGGTTGAGAACCACTGCTCTACAGTGTTATTGAGGTTGGGAACCACTGCTCTACAGTGTTGAGGTTGAGAACCACTGCTGTACAGTGCTGAGGTTGGGAACCTCTGCTCTGCAGTGTTGAGGTTGGGAACCTCTGCTCTACGGTGTTGAGGTTGGGAACCGCTGCTCTACGGTGTTGGGGTTGAGAACCACTGCTCTACGGTGTTGAGGTTGGGAACCTCTGCTCTACAGTGTTGAGGTTGGGAACCGCTGCTCTACAGTGTTGAGGTTGGGAACCACTGCTCTACAGTGTTGAGGTTGGGAACCTCTGCTCTGCAGTGTTGAGGTTGGGAACCTCTGCTCTACAGTGTTGAGGTTGGGAACCGCTGCTCTACAGTGTTGAGGTTGGGAACCACTGCTCTACAGTGTTGAGGTTGGGAACCTCTGCTCTGCAGTGTTGAGGTTGAGAACCTCTGCTCTACAGTGTTGAGGTTGGGAACCTCTGCTCTACAGTGTTGAGGTTGGGAACCTCTGCTCTACAGTGTTGAGGTTGAGAACCACTGCCCTACAGTGTTATTGAGGTTGGGAACCTCTGCTCTACAGTGTTATTGAGGTTGGGAACCTCTGCTCTACAGTGTTGAGGTTGGGAACCTCTGCTGTACAGTGTTGAGGTTGGGAACCTCTGCTGTACAGTGTTGAGGTTGGGAACCTCTGCTCTACGGTGTTGAGGTTGAGAACCACTGCTCTACAGTGTTGTTGAGGTTGAGAACCACTGCTGTACAGTGTTGAGGTTGGGAACCTCTGCTCTACGGTGTTGAGGTTGGGAACCGCTGCTCTACGGTGTTGAGGTTGGGAACCGCTGCTCTACGGTGTTGGGGTTGAGAACCACTGCTCTACAGTGTTGAGGTTGGGAACCTCTGCTCTGCAGTGTTGAGGTTGGGAACCTCTGCTCTGCAGTGTTGAGGTTGGGAACCTCTGCTCTACAGTGTTGAGGTTGGGAACCGCTGCTCTACAGTGTTGAGGTTGGGAACCACTGCTCTACAGTGTTGAGGTTGGGAACCTCTGCTCTGCAGTGTTGAGGTTGAGAACCTCTGCTCTACAGTGTTGAGGTTGGGAACCGCTGCTCTACAGTGTTGAGGTTGGGAACCTCTGCTCTACAGTGTTGAGGTTGGGAACCTCTGCTCTGCAGTGTTGAGGTTGGGAACCTCTGCTCTACAGTGTTGAGGTTGGGAACCTCTGCTCTGCAGTGTTATTGAGGTTGGGAACCTCTGCTCTACAGTGTTGAGGTTGAGAACCACTGCTCTACAGTGTTATTGAGGTTGGGAACCTCTGCTCTGCAGTGTTGAGGCTGAGAATCACTGCTCTACAGTGTTATTGAGGTTGGGAACCTCTGCTCTGCAGTGTTGAGGTTGGGAACCTCTGCTCTACAGTGTTGAGGTTGAGAACCACTGCTCTACAGTGTTGAGGTTGGGAACCACTGCTCTACAGTGTTGAGGCTGAGAATCACTGCTCTACAGTGTTGAGGTTGGGAACCTCTGCTCTGCAGTGTTGAGGTTGAGAACCTCTGCTCTACAGTGTTGAGGTTGGGAACCTCTGCTCTACAGTGTTATTGAGGTTGGGAACCTCTGCTCTACAGTGTTGAGGTTGGGAACCTCTGCTCTGCAGTGTTGAGGTTGGGAACCTCTGCTCTACAGTGTTATTGAGGTTGGGAACCTCTGCTCTACAGTGTTATTGAGGTTGGGAACCACTGCTCTACAGTGTTGAGGTTGGGAACCTCTGCTCTGCAGTGTTGAGGTTGGGAACCTCTGCTCTACAGTGTTGAGGTTGGGAACCTCTGCTCTGCAGTGTTATTGAGGTTGGGAACCTCTGCTCTACAGTGTTGAGGTTGAGAACCACTGCTCTACAGTGTTATTGAGGTTGGGAACCTCTGCTCTGCAGTGTTGAGGCTGAGAATCACTGCTCTACAGTGTTATTGAGGTTGGGAACCTCTGCTCTGCAGTGTTGAGGTTGGGAACCTCTGCTCTGCAGTGTTGAGGCTGAGAATCACTGCTCTACAGTGTTATTGAGGTTGGGAACCTCTGCTCTGCAGTGTTGAGGTTGGGAACCTCTGCTCTGCAGTGTTGAGGCTGAGAATCACTGCTCTACAGTGTTATTGAGGTTGGGAACCTCTGCTCTGCAGTGTTGAGGTTGGGAACTGCTGCTCTACAGTGTTGCCTTTCACTGTTAGGTGTTTGCTGAGTGTTACCTATTCAGGAGATTTTAACTCCCTTGGTTATAAATTCCCCCAGCACTGCTCCTACTGAACCTCCCACTGCTGATACCACTTCATGCTGAGTAGCTTCGAAAAATACTTTTAATGGTTAAAGAATATACTGGGTTTTCTTCCAACTATTGCTGCAGAAAGCACTATTCTCCCTGCGATCTTAGTTTAAATCCTAACATATTTTTTCTTCAAGAATGGCTCTGCTTCTCAGAGTCTCTTCTGTGGTAAGCATGAGTACCTATGGAGCCAGGCTGTTCTTGTGTCCCAGAGTTCATGCCTTGGACACTGCTGCTCATGCTTTCAAAGTCATAATCATGGCAACTGTGCAGAGAGTTGATGGCTTCCTGTTTTTTTCCTATATCTGTTTCCTCTGGAATGGCAGGTACAAGTTGGAGAACCTGATCTGGCTGACTGCTTTTGGTCCTTTCTGTTTCCTCCAGCAGGTGCCATGGCCTGTGAACCTGCTGATACAATGACACCAGACTATGGTGAATGTGTTCCCAAATTGACCATTTAGGGCTATGAACTAGCTCTGGCAGATTGGCACATAGGGTTTGGTCCGTGGATGGCTAGTGATGCCACCACCATCACTACTTTTTATATGTCCTTTATTTTAAACTAAATTAGTAACAGATGATAGATACAGTATTGTGGTTTTTTTTATGGAATTCTGTTTCTGTAGCTCCAAATTGTGTTGGATTTTTTTTTTCTTCATGTATGTTGCTGCTGCCCCAACAGGCCGAATCACACACTCACTGCCCAGTAGGAATTAGATATTCGGGTTATAGTGATGTGCTTGGGATAGCCTGTTGTGTGTTTTCGGTTTGTTTTATGGTTGTGTTGACTTTCATTTAAATAGAATTTTGAGTTAACTTAGATCACAGAATATTGACCCCTTTTTGCCCTCATTCCTCTCCTTAACCTCCCCCCGGCCCCCTTTGTGTTCTCAGCTGAAGTGAAAGGAGTTTTTATGTTTACATATTACAGATATATTTTGCCAAGATTAGGTTTACTGGATTTGGCCTGAAATGACCAGGTCAAGTTCCTTGGTACACTTATGAATGTCCTGAAAAAGTAAGTTGAAATATTAGTCTATGGTGGTGTTAGACCCTAAGCTAACCTGTAAGCCCCACATGCCCAAGGACTAAGTAACATTCTAGGATTCTGGGAATTGTAGTTCTTGGAAAATAACAGCAAAGCCTCATGGGAAAGTTCTGGTGGCCTGTGAGTTTTGTCCATATAAACCTGACAACACGTGCCTTGGGGGCCACTCACCTGGAAAGTTCCCAGGTGATGGGCCTGACCAAATTCCATCTTGGCCAATATTTAACATTTTAATAAAAACTTGCTTTAATTTGGCCAAAGTGGTGGATCTGTTTTTTTGTTTTTGTTTTTGTTTTTCCTGGAGAATTTGAGGATTAACAGCGGGAAGCGTTTCCTAGTATGGAGCCATTGTTGAAGGGTGTGGGTATTTGTGGCGCACAGGTGCTACATCTCTTTTGAAGTTCAGTGGCTTCCAGACTGCATTTAACTTTCTGGAGGAAGCTTCCCAACCCCACTCCCCACCCCCCAAAGCAAGGCATTGTGAGTTGGTGACTGTTACTGGCTTGCGCCTCCAAACAGAGATTTTTGTACAATGTCTTTGTTTGACTGTTGCTCCTACCAGATCTAGTTCTGTTTAATACTGACACTGTTGGAGTTTTATAAATGAACTGATGAGTCAATTTTCTTCTTCCATTGACTTGTTGATATTTACTGGAATTTACTGATTCTGATTTTTGCCTTTTACACATAAGTTGCTATGAGCATCCTTTGACATTTCCGTGTAGTCATATCATTTATTTAACCTTTGATAAACTTTGAGGACTAAAATTGCTGCGCTGTGCAGTGGCATATGCAAGTAGCCGCCAAATGGCGTGCAGTCTCACCAGTAATCTATGGGGACTGTGGTAGCTCTGTCTGTTCCCCGGTACCTAGTGCCGTCAGTCTGTCTGTATGTTAGTCACTCTTACGCTCATTTGGCCTCCTCTTGACCATTTGATATGAGTTTTCCTGATAATTTGACGTTGAGCTCTCTGTTCATAATCTTCTGTCTTTTGTAAGTGTGTTTGCAAGGGTTTAATCCACTTAAAAACATCAGCTTAACAAGGCACAGGAGTGCTTTTTATACTTCATGTACAGCTGCTTGGCCACGTCCATGTTCAGAACAAATCCTGGTTAGTGGTCTTCTTTTTCCTTATGTTTGTGATGACTGGGGAGTGCCTAAGGTAAGCCGCAAGTGGAGGTTCACATTCCGCCTATGTGTCAGACCACCTTGCATCTGGACTGTGGTGAGCAGTGGTGGGCAGGACCACACCTTGACTAGGACTGCTTAGTTTTGCATCTATTTAAACATAAACCCTAGGTCAGGACCTAGAAGATAGACTTGTGTAACTGGAGGTTTCTCTCCTGCTCACCAGTTCCCGAATAACCACTGTTAGGCTTAATAATAATTACAAACTGTCTGACCTGTCAGCTCAGACTTATTATTAGCTAGCTCTTATAACTTAAGCCAACCCATTTCCTTTATTCTATTTTCTATCACAAAGCTCACATCTTGTTTCCCTGGCGGCTGCTGCCGTCTCTCCAACCCCACCTTCTTTCTCCCTGTATCTTTGTTTGAATTTCCGGCCTGGCTCTGTCATGCCAGGCTATTGGCCAGATCAGCTTCTTTATTAACCAATGGTAATAAGACATATTCACACATACATAAGGGCATCCCACATCAGATTTGCTAGAGACTGGGGTGTCAATGTGGCCACCCAGAATCAGTCTTCCTGGGTGACTCACTATGTTGTGTTTAGTCAGCATATTGAAATATGTGGTCAAGGCCCTGCCTGTCAGGACTGCCAGGGTCACGGCTTTGACTTAACACCCCATTAACATTTTTTTTAGCACTTTAATCAGCTTCAGAGTATTTTTTGTTTTAGATACAGTATCTCCTGAAGTAATACATGTTCAAGGTCTTTGATGCCATTTCTGGCTTGTTCTTTCTGCTTCTGGATCCTACTTTATGGCTAGACAAATGTGCTACTGTTTACCAGTGACAAGCTGTTGTGATTGTTACCCAGGAAGGATCTGACAATGTTGTTTTCTTTTAGAGGGTTGGTGATATTATCTTGGCATGCATTTATGTTTTATAGGTAGGTGTGTGTGTGTGTGTGTGTGTGTGTGTGTGTGTGTGTGTGTGTTGGGGGGGTGCTCTGCAACCACCAAGGCCAACAGAGTAACGATCTGCATGAGATAAAAAGACAGTTCAGATTAACACAAGTCAGTAACTGGTATTGGTTCAAACTTTGAGAGTCTGACACCAGGTAGTGTATTTTAGACATATTTAAGCACAGCACAACTTTTCCTGGTGATAATTAACTCAGCCCTCTGTACACAATAAAGTTTAAGACATGACTGCATAGAAACTCCTTGTAAAGTACATGTGACATCTTCCTTAAAGATGGGTTTGACAGATTGACTACATGTGCCATCTTCTGTAAAGATAGGTCCTGTATATTGACTGAGGATAACAAGATCATGATAAGGGTCTAGGGATGGTCTTGTGTGGTCTTGGTCATACAGGTAGCTCAAAGGTTACCAGGCTACTGATAACCTTCACTCCCAGCCTTCTGGGTGGAAAAATAGGTCAGACATCTCTCTCTTTTAAGAGAAAATCCTGTTTCTTTAACATTCCTGTTTCCCTGTTGCTTATCTGTGGGCACAAGAACCTCTGTTTCCTCTACAGATTGGGTTCACCCTTTCCAGACCTGTGTTGACTTTTCTCTGAAGATAATTTTCCCCTCCTACTAGAATGCATTTCTTTCTCCTGGCCTCCTTGTTTCCTGAAGGTGAAGTTCTTGTGTGAGCTCTGTACCATAACACAATCCCTTCCAAGCCATCATTATCTGCCCTTGTAGAGTGATCACCCTGCTCAGGCACAGATTATCACTTGAAGATAAATCTATCTACCATATTGACTCTCTAACTTTTTCTTCTACCCAGCTCCTTGTGTCCTCAAAATTCCAGTTGTTTGGCTTAGCAAACTGCAGTTTTGATCTGTGTGACTTAGTGAGATTCTGTGCTCTGTTTGCGTGACTTTCCCTTGCTCTCTGGTTCTTGGAGCCCTTCCAGGCAGAAATCCATTCAGCCGTAAGACTGAGAGATCATTGTCTGGTACTACCTGCTGCTCAGGTCTTAACACCCCCACCCCCTACTTTGCTAGGTTTGGAAGTAAAAAAAAATTTTTTTTGAAAACTTTTCAACAAATTAGTAAGACTTGAAGACATTTCCAAGTTGGTTTTAGAGGTTAGTGTAGAAATATTAATGAGCTACTTGGCCTCAGTAAAAACAGCTACAGGTTATGAATCCCTGCTGTAAACCTGTCCTCCCGGTAAGCAGATCAAAGAAGCTTACAGCATGTATGAACTATCAGAAATATGGTGTCATATTTGGCATTTGTGAAGATTTTTAACTAAAAGGAATGTTGGCTACCTAGATCAGATCTGTAGAGTCTACCCTCTGAGACAGGGCTTGGGGATGCCTTGCATAAATACTGAGCCATTCAAAATGCCTTGGTCCAAACTCTCTCCTCGCCTCCAAGAGTTTCTCTTTGTAGCCTTGGCTGTCCTGGAACTCACTTTGTTGACCAGGCTGGCCTCAAACTCAGAGACCCGCCTGCCTCTGCCTCACGAAGGCTGGGATTAAAGGTGTGCACCACCACATCTGGCTTCATTCAAGTCTTAGTCTGCTATGTTACCTTTTTCAAATTACATACTTTTCAGAATTGTGATCTTCCATCTTTAGTAGAAAATAATTTCACTTCATCCTAGTGCAGTTAGAAAGATAAGTGATTAGAACTGTACCGTGGGCGTTTGAGTGCTTACAAGTGACTCTGCACATGGTGGGAGTAAGTCTTCACTGTGCCATTGTTGTGGTGTGATAATGGTAGGATTGATAGCACAGGTTAGGGTCCAAAAGAAACTAATCCATTTTCATTCCTTGCATTTTTGGATTAAAGTTTGTTTTTCAGTTTGTAAAATAACAATGTCAGTCTGCTTTCAATGCTAGGAAGACATCGTTAGTAATATGCTCTGTGCCTCCCTCGCTACTGCATTCTCCATTTAAGCTAAGTGTTTTCTTCATTGTTGTTTTGTTTTAAAAGCTGTTTGATATATGCTAGCTTACAGAGTAGCAGGTTTTATTATGTCTCATGCGTATATGTGATGTGTGTGCTTGCATTTGCCTATGTTGTCTGACTCTTTTAAAGATAGTTTTACTACAAATTGGTTTTATAATAAACAACATATAGTATATTTTTTATATTTTAAAGATTCTATGTAGGCTGCCATTTGAAGATCATAACTTTAGAATTCACCACAATCCTATATATTTGCTGTAAGGACAGGGAAAGGCAACTCTTGGAGAAGCAGCACCCTTGCTTCCTGAGTGCCTGTTTCTCTTAACCCCAGTGCTTAAAGTGTATGTTAAAAACACCCTTCGATGAAGTCCAAATCTGCTTCATTAAGAAATCAAGTATATTGATTCAGGTGTAGTGACACCTGCCTTTAATCCCAGAACTTGGGAGACAGAAGCTGGTGGATCTCTTTGAGTTCACAGATAGCTTGGTCTATGTAGTGAGTTCCAGGACAGCCAGGACTAGCTACATAGTGAGACCCTTCTTGAAAAACAAACCAAACCAAAACAAATACATAGAAAAAAAATCAAATAAGTAAATTTAAAATCCCTGTGGCTACGATGGTACATCTGCTGCATCTTGTCTAACTTGCTGTCCATTGACTCTGAGACCTAGGCGGTGCTGTATCATCTTCTTGTGTAACATGTTTCATGTGTCTCATTTCCAGGTTTTGTTTTGCATCCACATAGCTCTGAGTATGTTGGGACATGTGTCCTGGGGCTTTGAGTACTTGAATCAGAACCACGGTTAAGAGGTGACTGATGTAGGGAAGCAGATGGGTTAGAGATTTGTTTAGAAACAATGACTAGTAGGGGGCAGGTTGGGGCAGGACAAGGAAAAGGGTAATTCCTAGGTATTTAACTTGAGGTTTTATTTACAGAAATAGGGGCATTCCCAATGAGCAGACTGGCTTAATTTTATTGCCTTGTAATTCATACTCAGCTTATAAAATCAGGCTTCAGTTTTTAGACCAGTTTTAGGTTTGCAGAAAAAGTGAGTAGAAGATATGAAGGTTTTCTGTGCTCTTCTGTCCTGCCTTTACAGTCTCTGCTAGAGTCAGATATGCTCAGCAGAGTGGCATGCCAGTTACAGTGGATGAACCAGCATTGTCGTGTCATTACCCAGATGCCATGGTTTACAAAGAAGTTCACACTGGCTGCTCCATAGGCTGAAAAATGGCTGACATGTACTGGCTGGTTTTGTGTGTCAACTTGACACAAACTAGAGTCATCAGAGAAGAAGGAGTCTCAGTTGAGGAAATGCCTCCATGAGATCTAGCTGTATGGCATTTTCTCATTTAATGATCAATGAGGAAGGGCCTGGCCCATGGTACCATCCCTCAGCTGGGTTCTGTAAGAAAGCAGGCTGAGCAAGCCAGGGGAACCAAGCCAGTAAACAGTTGCCCTCCATGGCCTCTGCATCAGCTTTTGTCTCCAGGTTTCTGCCCTGCTTGAGTTCCTGTTCTAACGTCCTCCAATGATGGACTGTGATTTGGAAGTGTAAGCCAAATAAGTCCTTTCTTCCCAACTTCCTTTTAGGTCATGATGTTTTGCAACAGCATTGGAAAGTCTAAATAAGACATATGTGTATATCATGCATGCCTGACAAGTTCCTTGAGCTGATCCCTTCCTCCACTCCCAGGCCAAGAATTAGAATCACTTGGTTATTTCCGTTAGCATGCATCAAAGTGTCTCCATGTCTTCACGACTCGTTCTGCTTATTATCTTCCTGCTTGGATATATTGTTTATATGCTTTCCTACTAAAGATTACCTTGGTTGCTTCCAAGTTTGATGGTTAAAGTAGCCGTACGTGTCTTATGTAGAGGTCTATGTGGAACTTTCCACTGTCTGTCTAAGGTCCCCTTCTACCTTCACATTCTCCCTTATAGCAAGCAAGTGCCCATGCCCGTGTCTTCAGTATTCTAAGTAAGGCCTTTCCAATGGGCACCCCATCACAGCCCTGTGTTTGATCAGTATTTTCCTGATTATGCATGATGGGGAACATCTTTCACCTTCTAACATTGTGTTTATCTTCATCTGTGAAGTTCATTAAAAAAGTTTGTTTATTTCTAGCAAGCTGTTTGCTTTCTTTCTGTTATGCGTGTTTGGAGGCATGTATGTGCTGGTGACTGTGCACTTGTGTGCATGTGTATAGAAGCCCGAGGTCTGGAGTCTCCCGTGATCACTCTACCCTATTTGTTGAGTCAGGGTCTCTTTGTTGAACCCAGAGCTTTCTTATGTGTCTAGTTTAGCTAATCAGCTTCCTCTGTGGTCTTGTGGTTTACCACATACACCAGGCGTACACGTGTGCTTTGAGGATCTGGACTCTGACTGGCACTGTATACTTTGAACTGTCTCTCCAGCCCCCTGGGTTGTTTTTATTGTTGAATTCAAGAGTCCAGTGTATATATACTCTGGAAAACTGCATATATTATCTCTTCTGTAAATATTTTCTAGTTTGGGGCTATTCCCATTTACTTATTATGCCCTTGACAGAGCAGAGAAATTTAGCTTTAATGACTTTTATTATATCAGCTCTTTAATGATTAGTATCTAAAAGTCATTACTAAGCCAGGGCTTAGAATTTTCCCTTAGGTTCTCATGTAAGTTTTTAATAGTGTTTTGTTTTGTTTTGTTTTTATTTAGGTCTGGTACTCATTTAGAGTTAGTTTTTGTGAAGTGTGTAGGTCTGTGTTTAGATGCCTTTTTTAAACATGTGAATGATGGGAGGAACACACCGGCTCCATGTGCTCTGACTGGCGACTGGGTGCATGACAGTGTCGTGTGCTTGTTTGTTGGGTGCTGCTTTGGGTTTGGATTTGTGAGTGATGGTGCTTGGCAGAGCTGTAGGCTCCTTTATGATGAGTGTCCTGAGATCCAGACTTTCGTGTGTCATCATCCAGTTCTGGGTTGTGCTGGTGGAAATGCTAGTTAGCTAAGTTTTGGTAGGTTTTCTGTTGTTTAATTCCTTTGTCTATTCTGAGTAATTGAATGCAACGATGAGAGGTAAAAGGCCATGACTGCTCTTCACAGCACAGTGGGAAATAAACAGCAAATAACCACAGACTTAGTGGTCTAAATAACATGACAGCCTTTTTTAAAACTTGAAGTTCTGAAAGTCTAAAGTGAGGTAAAATCTGTAGTCAGCAGAACTGTGTTCTGTCCAGATGCTGCATTCTGTCTAGAATCTGCCTCCTCTTCCCCGCCACTAGAGGCTACCTGGATGCCTTGGCTTGCTGCCCTGTTCTTTGTCTTAAAGCCATCAGATGCTCAGGCTGCTGCTACCACTTGCCTCTTCCACCCTTAAGGACTTTTTTCCTGTTGAACCCACCTGGATATTCCTGGATATTCAGAACATACTCCGTGTTATAAAGATTTGCAGATAGAAATTGCACCTGTGGCTTGAAGTTCCTTGTGCCAAGCAGACTGGATATTGTACATGGGGGAAGGGTAGCACCAGCCCCCGAGATAACCTCTGATCTCCACTCGTGTGCTTGACAGTCATGTGCACACACATACACACAAACAAATGAGTCACGTGTGTATAGACACACTATGAGTGTATATATATATGACACACAAATACATGTTTATATATATACATAAACAAGTTAAACAAACAAGTAAATGTACATGCACATACATCCCTAAAAGTGTTACAGATTTTGTTTGTGTTAAAATTCATACCGAGTCCAGTACATGAATAAGGTGTCTAAAAGCTGGCCAGTGGGTTGAGGCTCTGTGATGTTAAGGGGGCGTGGTGTGCATGCCAGTGTGTCTTACGCATATTGAGGTGTGCATCACAGGGTCCTAAACATCATTCGCAGTTCCCAGGCAGACAGTACACTTCATGCGGGGCTTGAGACCTTTGGCTCTGGTGGTGACACTGTGACAATCACAGCAAGGGCGGAGTCAGCGAGTTAGCAGGTCTTTTGGAGGCCAACAAGATTCTGAGTTGTTTTTCCGAGTCTGGGTCTTGTGGTGCGAGGGTGTTCATGGCCTTTGGGGTATGTTTAGAAGAGAAGGACTCTCACTGCTTGCTTAACCTCAGCTATAGTCTTTGACAGGAGGCTCATCTGCCCCAAGACAGAAGGCTCTCCCAGCACAGTCACAGATAGACACAAGTCTTGTTTGTTTTGATTTAATGATTTTCAAAAAGATCTTTTAAAAGTTTACATATGATGGCTCAGTGGTTAAGAGCACTGACTGCTCTTCCAAAGGTTCTGAGGTAAATTCCCAGCAACCACATGGTGGGCTCACAACCATCTGTAATGAGACCTGGTGCCCTCTTCTGGCCTGCAGGTATACATGCAGGCAGAACACTGTATACACAATAAGTAAATAAATCTTTTTTTTTTAAGTTTACATGTCTTATTACTTAAAAGGGAATTTATTTAAAGACTCTGGTCAGCTGTTCTGACAGCTCCCTCATATGCCCCTCCCAACACAGGTTTTCACGTGGCCTGGTGTAGATGCAGGATTGGGACTTCCCTGTTTGGGTCTGAGTTGAAATTGTCATCAAAACAATACCCATACCCGCCATGGTGCTGTTGGTCTTCTAGAGAAGACCTGCTCATGGTGACCAGAGCTAGGTACACATTCTCCTTCAGTACCTGTCCCGAAGCTCTGGGGGCGGGGGGGGGGGGGCAGCTACATTCCATTACCTGGGCTGATGGGCTTGAAAAGTATCCTTTTTAAAGCCGTGTTACTGTTGCAGTAAAGGAAATCAGACAAAACAGGAGCCAGACTTCTCATAGAAGACAAGTTAGAAGGTGAACCAGGTACGTAGGATTTCCTAGCTGCCCGCCCTTCGATGTCTCTCCAGTGTGCTCTGTCACTGGTCACAGAAAGGCGAATATTCGCTTCGTACATGTTTAACCTCTATCTTAGCTGCTTGTTAAGGGGTTGGGCTGGCTAACTTGGGTTGTGTAATCTTCTTACAGGGACCCAAAGGGACTTTACAGTGACCCACCTGTTTTCATTACAGCAGTAGATGCATGTAAAATTAAACCACTTTTGTGAAAGTCAAAATGTAGTATTAAAAGTATCCAGTTTTTGAGATTTGTGCACATTAAAAATAACTTGCTATTCCTGTTCCCTTTTTTTTTTTTTTTTTTTTTTTTTGGTTAGCCTGTGTAGGGAACTTGCCACAACACATGCAACAGATTATAAAGGACTGAAAATTTAATGACTACAGCATGGCGCAGACCATGCTGGCAGACGCTGGAGCACAGCGCTCTTTCATCATCATCCTGTGGGTGGTCATGGCTGTAGACCTGCAGACGGCTCACCAGGCCCAGTTCCTGGAGAGGGCCCGTGAGAAGCGAGCACAAATGACCGCTGCTCATGGACCTCTCAGGCCTTCTTTGTCTGCCGAACCCTGACAACTCCCCCACTTCTTCTTCTAGAGGCTTCTCCTTCAGATGTTTGCTTTTTAGATCGTTTGCTTTTACCCGGCTGAACCTTCTGAGATGTTTTTGTTTCTGCTTTAAAATAAAATTTCTCAGCACAAAATGCAGTTGACCTTGTGGTCATTAGGAGTTGGCAACTCCTTAGTCTCAGCAAATTGAATTTAACACATTTACTTATTTCTTAAAAAACAAAACAAACAAAACTTTAAACTGATCTCTTGTTCCCTCTAATGCTTGTCTGAAGCATCTGGAAGAATGCTTCTTCCTTGTTTAAAACTGTCATCGTTGCTGCCTACTTTGTTCTTGAGTAATCTGTTTTATTTTTGTTGTTGGTTTTTGAGGCAGGCTGGCCTGGGATTCACCATGCCATCATTACACATTGTTGAATAAGGTAAAGGGAAGGTATAGAAACAGAGTGTCTTGCAAGATTATGTATCATTAAGTATAATCCCTAATAAAATCACTTCAAACTGTACTTCTATAAACTGATAAAGATGGATGCATTCTCTGTAATTATAACAACATTGTCAGAACCAGCAGAAAGAGAAACAATTATCATATTCATGTTTTGGAATGAATCAGTTCCCATACAAAGCCTAGTCCCATTAGATGGGTTTGGGGAGAGTTTTATTCTTGACCAGGAACAAACCTCAAATGCTTTGGTGAATCCCATCGAAAATAACCCTCCCAGAGCTAATGTTCTGTTGCCATTGGTTGAGCTTGGCTCCAAGCGACTTCCCTGAAGGTGCCTTGAGCTACTCTGGGTCCTACCACGTGCTGCTTGTTAATCATGCCCAGAGCAAGGGTTCAGCACTTTGCACCTCCAGGTTGCCAGTCTAGTGTCCCCTGCCTGTGCTTGCTCCCGGGTCTCAGATTTGCCTTAAGACACCGGGGTCCACACTGCTGAAAATGTGTCTGAAAGACCCCTAGAGCCTCAGGTTAGGCTCCTTCCTTGTGTGTGGCCCCGGAATGTTCTGCTCGAGGCCCTGGGAAAGACAGCACTCACAGACAGTCTTAGACCGCTTCCGGCCTGCCAGGGTCTAGTTAGCTTGACTATGTCCTCCTGCAGAGATCCAGGGCTCTACACAGCCAGAGCCCCATTTATAAGAAGGGCCCTAGCCACAGGGAGGCTTTTCTAGATAGGCTTTTCTAGAAATTGAAGCACTGGATGTTTTACGTGAGTGTAGATTCCCGTTTCGGTAACCACTTTCTGTTCCTGACCAGAGTCTGTGAAGAATGCATTAGCTTGTGGTCAGCCATGCCACCCTGTCTCTGGTGATGTTTGCAGTTCATATCTGCTCCAGGTGAGAGTACTCACCCTGCGCTTTTTACCCTTTTTACCGTGGCTGAGGGCTTCTTTATATTCACCACCGCCTGATGTGCATTGCAGACACGGAGGCCTTTGCAAACCCAAAGCTAAAAAAAAAACACAATTGCTATTATTTATGCTCTACCTGCTGCTGTGGCGATCAGATCACCTTCTGTCAGCAGAGTGAGTTTGTAAAACATAGAGAGAGTTAGCCCGCAGGGGGGTGCTGTCCATTGCTATCTGTACCCTTCATATGTGCATGTCTTTTTGTAAAGGAAGACTGTCCAGCAGAGCTGTCAGTGTCCTGTAAATGTAGTGGAGGACCACGGACTTCATAGTCACTGCCTTGCTGTTTTCAGCAGCACCTGGCTGGAATCGTGGCTTCTGCATTTTATATGGCTGTTGACAAGCACTGTCGCTTGCTGTCTTTCCTATGGTCTGCCATGTAAGGTAGGATGTGGTTTTTGTAAGTACCTCAGGAGCTCACTTGTTGACAGCTTGGTCCTTAGTGCAGCTAAGTTGGGAGGAGCCTTAAAGAGTTGTAAAGAGCTTCTGGCACCTCAAATGACCTAAGTTAGTCTGCAGCCTGCCAGTCTGGCTGCCTGTCCCTGTCACACATACCTCTGACACGAAGCAATCACACAATCCCTCTCTCCTTGGGCAGTCCAGGCTGTCCTTAAACTTGGAGCATTTTTGCCTCAGTCTTCCAAACAATGTATCCAGCTCCGACTGCTATTTAAAAATTTTTCTATTTATTTGTAGTTTTCTATATGAAGAAGAAAAACATATCTGGAAAAATAGCTATTGCTTTTGCCTTTTTAAATTAAAAAAACTTATAGTTTGAATTCATCCTGTTTTAACAAATATAAATTTTAGACTGCAGTTGCTTATGACTTGAAAAGGGCCTTGCTGCTCCATGAGATAAAGTCCTGTAGTTAGAAAATGTGACATAGGATCTGATGCAGGCCCCTTTCTTTATTTCAGTGTCTAACTAGGCATTTAGAGCAAGATAAGTGGGGCTAACTAATGTCAGGGCTGGCCTGGTGTCCTGACCCCGGTGCCTGGAAAGCCTGTTCCTACTGGGCCTCTCTGCTGTCCTGTTGTCTTTCCTGCTGCCCTGGAAATAAGCAGTGCTCCTGGAGTCAATGTGCAGATGGAGAACAGGTTTCCTGTTTCTCTGTGACTGACCCTGTAGGCTGTCTGCGTGCTGACTAGCTCATTATGCTGCTGCTGGCTGAGTCCACCAAATGCCTCACTGAGGTTTTCGGTTTTCCTCCACCTCCGTCTTCACTGTGTGAGCATACATGCAAATACTTCTTTATGTAAGCAAGGTGTAGGTGCGTACCCTGCTGTGGGCGGCACGCAGCATCACCAGGCTGAGGTTTTGAGCACGCCAAGAAACTCGGTTTCTGGAAATCTTTTGGTCTGCTATTGCCTATCACTTAAATATGAATCTATGGCTGCCTAGGTGGGCTTTCCTGATCTTGGCTGGTATTAGTGTCTGGCGTTTGTTTCTTGCTCACAAAGGAACAAATTTAAATCAGTAGGCGCTAAGTCAACAGGTTTCATTGTGTACTGGTTAAAGGCTATTGCAGGCCTTATCGTATGGTGGCAGGAATGTTGTCTTTTTCTCTCTTCCCCATGCAGTTTATATGGAATCTGTCTCATTCTTTGCTGGAAAAGAAATAACAATTTTTCCTTGAAGGGACTGCAGAAGGAAAGCGTGAACCACACTTAGGAAAGGAGATCTGTTGTGTGAATTTGGTTTTTCATTAGGGTCCTGATGGGCTCCAGCTCACCATTCAGTCGTCTTAGTTGTTTGGTTCTACAGGACACAGTTTGTCTGAGTCTAAAAGAACACCAGGCTACTTAGTGATCAAAGGTTTAGTGTGTGTGCAGGGGGAGTTGGGGGAGCACCTGCTGCATGGGTATGTAGAGGCCACAGGAGATGTTGACAGTCTGCCCTATCACTGTCCATCATAGTTGAGACAGTATCTGACTGGCCAGTTAGTCCCAGGGATCTTCTGTAGTGCTGGGGAATAAAAGCACAAACTACCGCACATGGCATTTTCCTTGGGTGCTTGGGATCCAAACTCAGGTCCTCATGTCTGTGTGAAAAGCACATAAGAATTGAGCTGTCTCCCCAGCCTTTCGTCCTGTCTTCTCAAGGGTGAAATGCATTTATAATGTGCAGAAAAAAATAAGAGGAAAGCAATTTTAATAATGCATTTCTTGTGTGATACCTTGGGCCTTCTTGCTTAGGAGATGTGAAAATAAGAACAACACAGGTCTCAGACCCATAGAGAAGGGGATATGGCTGTGTATCAGATGCCACGAGTGGGATAAAGTGCTCCATTAAAAAAAATGTACAGCCTCCAAAACAATCAGAGAAACCCTGTCTCGTAAAACCAAAAAAAAAAATGTAGTATGATCTCCGCACTGCTGGGACCTGAAGGGGTGTCACAACAAGGCATAATCTTAAACCAAGCCAGGGAGTAGCTTAGCTCTTGGGAAGAACACATAAAATGATCAAGAGCTCTTAGACTTGGTAGCACAGACAAAATATGTAAATAGAAAGTTCACCTGGAAAAAAAAATGAGCATGGGGCCCTCATGAAGAACAAGGAGACAGAGGAGGAAGGGTGTTCAGACACAAATCTGATGAAGAACTTAGTGCCAAGTGAACTTAAGACTCAGTGTTAGAGAAAAACTGTCTAGAAAAATGGGTAAACAGACATCTCACAAAAAAAAACACGAGAACTACACATGTGAGCAAAATGATGATGTTTAGTGTCATAAAGCGATGAGGAGAGCACAGAAAACAGCCCCATAACCAGGCACCACACACACCCGTCAGGATGACGGAGGCTGGCACAGACTCCATCGGGTGTGTTTCTGATAGGGTTCTTTTGGTAGGAATGTGTAAGTGGATGTCATCTGGCACCCCTTATAAGTGCCCCTTCTATCTCTTGGTGCCTCGTGTACTCGGGTGGGTTGCTGCCCTCTAAGGGAAGTAATGTGTGTGAGAAAGTAGAGCAATGACTTCAAATGGGGATTGCGTGAGGGGGAACCTTTTAAGAGTGAGACTACCAACAGACTCCCCCCAAAGGGAAGGAGCCGCTCTTCAAGCAGAAAGAAAATGATTAAAAATTTATACACCCCTTGTAACTATATCAAGATTCCACGTCCAGCTGTGGTAGTCTGAATGTAACTGGCCCCCATAAGCTCATAGGGAGTGGAACCATTGGGAGGTGTGGCCTTGGTGAAGGTAGTGTGTCGCTGTGGGAATAGGGTTTGAGGTCTTTTTTGTTTAAGTTTCACTCAGCATCACAGTCAGCTTCCTGTTGTCTGCAAATGTAGGACTCTCAGCTCCAGCTCCACGTCTGCCTGCACTCTGCCGTGTCCCACCATGATGATAATGGACTGAACCTCTGAACTATAAGCGAGCCACCCCAATTGAATGTCTTCCTTTATAAGAGTTGCCGTGGTCCTGGTGTCTCTTCACAGCAACAGAAACCCTACCTAAGACGCCTGGGATAGTGAGTCTCAGTCCTGGCTGCACACCAGAATTGCTGGTGGAAATCAGAAGGGGAACAAACAACACATCCGTCTTCAGTTGTTTGGCCTGTGACAACAGTTTGTAGCCATGTGTGATGATGTGGTCTGCATCATGCAGCTCATGGTAGCGGAAAGAGCAGCAAGTGACGATGTGGTCAGAGCAGCAGGCTCACTCTGCTCCCCTCCACACCTGTGCCCTCCTGTGTTAGCTGTGACCCTGACTGACAGGCAGGGGGAGGAGAGTCAGGCTGCAGGCTGTGCCCGTGCCCAGATGAAGGAGAACGGTGCCTGTGCTCAGGTGAAAGCAGTAGCACAAGAGAGGTGATCACACCATGAGCGACAGAAGTTGCTGCTAGCTTGGCAGATGAGACCGCGGGAAGGTATGGAAGACAGTAAAAGTGTCTAGAAATTTGTCTTGGACATCTATGGGATTGCGGAAGCATTTATTTGAATATCAGAGATGAGAAAGAGCTTTAGGGAGGATTGGAGTAAGGTTGCAGGTGTGTTAAGTTCAAGCTACCCTCACACAGTTGACAGTGTCTTGTAAGCTGGTTGCAGATGAACTGGGGTGTGGGAAGGAGGAGGGCTGAAGGATTGATTGCCTCAGCTGTGTGGCTTGGAGTTCAGATGTGCTCAAAGGCTCAAGTGTTGGAGGCTTGGTGTCCTCAGTTGATGGTGCTGTTGGGTGGTAGTAAAACCTTCAGGTGTTGTGGCCTAGCGGAAGGAAATTCACATCATTTGGAGGCATGTTCTTGAAGGAGACACAGAGATCATGGCTTCCCCCATCCCTGCCTTACTTCATGGGTGCCTCTGTCACATACTCCCACCACATAATATGGTTCAAAGGACCGAACCAAGTAACCAGGGGCTGAAACGGGCCACCAATAAGTCCTCTTCTTCCTCCTCCTAATCCGTTTTCTCCCGGTCCTCCTCCTCTTCCTAGTCCTCCTCCTCCTCTTAGTCTTCCTTCTTTTCTTTGTACCCTGTATGGATGTGTGTATTAATGTGGAGTTGCATGCTGATGTATAGTGTCTTCCTCCTGAGACAGGGTCTTTCTCTGACCAGGAGCTCAGTGATAAGGACAGACTCCTGGCCAGCGAGCCTCCCCAGCACTGGTTGTACAAGCACATGCTGTCATATCTAGGTCCTTACGTGGGTGTCAGTACCCAAACTCAGGCCCTCATGCTTGCACAGCAAGCATATCTATCTGCTGGAGGCCTTGTGAGAGGAACAGCAGGTGGTAATGGAAGTTTAAGGTGTCAGTCCACCTGAAGGCAGCTCCCTGATGGGTAGATCTCATTTAGGCCCCAAGACCACAGACCCCTGAATGTCTTTTGCTTCTGCTGCGCTTTTACATGTTTGCTGCTGCCATCCTTTTCTGGGATTGAGCATGGTGTGAATGGGAGTGGGGAGATCCCCACTGCCTGTGATGTAGTGTGTTTACCTCATGGAAACATCCTGTCCTACTGGGCAGTTTTCCTGTGGATTATGATGAAGATGATCCCTTCCTAAGCAGTGCTGTCTGGCTGATCTGTTATTTTCGATGAATAAAAATAAATACAAGGAATAGTCATACAGCTAGGGCCTGTGAGTGTCACCTAAGGAGTTGTGTAGATCGCAGTTTGGGTTAACGATCAAGGAAAACAGTTGAGCCCCCCGAAGCCAGGATGGCTGGAATTCTCTTAACCTTAATGTTGGGAGATGTGTCCACAGGTTTCAGAGTGCATCACAGCACTCTGAAAACCTGGAGTGACAGCGGGGTAAATGCTGAAAGGGCAGAGATGTAAAGGAGCCCGCCACCACAAGAGAGACCTCTTACCTCTCCCGAACTCAGCTGTTGTTATTAGACCCACGAGAATTTGTGCTGTAACAAAGCTCTGAAAATACTGAGATGTTTTTAAACAGTTAAATAGCTTTGAGGTGAAAGACCCAAGACGACAATCTAAAGTTTTAGGAGGGCACCTAGTTGAACGAGGAGCTCGTTAAGGTCAGGGAGCAAGGACAAAGCAGCACATTTGTTACCAGCTCACGTACTTTCCTTGCCAGGGATGGTTGGTGATCAAAGCTGATGATTAATTCCTTGTACCCATTTTTCCCTCAGTCTCCTGATATAAGAAACTCCTGATGAGTGGGTACGCACCCTGAAGGCTTCAAGTTGAGCTGACCGATTCTTTTTCATACATAAAAGTTTAGATTTATGATTCCTTTAAGATTCCTTGTAAGATTATCTTTAAAGATAAGTAATAAAGTTATTGGTCCTTTCTTTGTAACCACAAGATGCAGCCTGCCGGTAAAAGAATATCTTGCTTGCTTGCACGCTGTTAATGTATAACAAGTTGCTTCGGTATGAATGTACTTAGATTCTTGGATAAATTGTTTTTCACCTGTAATACCTAAAATGTTTAATCACGGTAAGGGATATAGAAAACATGCTGTTTTTTTTTTTACTTCTATTCATTATAATCATTCACTTGAAAATATAATGTAGCCACATTGTAATTCCTATACTGCTTGAAAAACTTTGTTGGGGTATGTAAGCTGTAGAAAAGAAGTATATAGTAGAAGAATACAGAAGAATGAAGAACTCCATCGAGAGATAGTGTGACTTTTCCCTTAATCCACTCAGATACAAAAGTCTAGTGTGCACTAACTCTAGATTTCCTTTTGAGCCTTGTACTGCCGGAGGCTGGTCCCCCAGGCAGCGATACACATCACTAACCGAGCCTTCTCCCAGCCTTCATTCCTTCCTTCTTTTAAATTACTCAGGTCAGATATTCCATCAAACATTCTCCTTGGATAGGACTGGGGCTTGCAGGGTTTGACCTCCAAGGTGCCACAGGGAGAGACACCCACTTCGGCTTTTTTATCATGGGCTGCTCTGATGTGAGATGGAAAGATGAGTTGGTCAGTGGTGGCGCACGCCTTTAATCCCAGCATTTAGGAGGCAGAAGCAGGCAGATCCCTGTGAGTTCAAGGTCCACCTGGTCCACAGAGCTAGTTCCAGGACAGCCCGAGCTACACAAAGAAACCTTGTTTTGAAAAACATACAAAAAAAAAAGAAGAAAAGAAGAAAGAAAGAAAAAGAAAGAAGGAAAAGAGTGAAGGAAGGAGTTTGTGGATATGATAGCTCTTGTATTCAGACTTGAGACCAGACTCAGACTTGATGACAGAAGCTCTTGATGTAAGAACAGCATCTTCAGACACAGAATGAGATGAGTTTTCTCAGATCACCGAGCTTGAGTTCCGCTGTGTAAGAGGCAGGCTGAGTAGGAAGCTGAGCCAGTGAGACAGACAAAGGAAACACAGCCAGTGCCCAGCTAGAACAGGAAAGTCTTCGGACACACTGTGTAGCGTCTGTGTGAGGTCTGTTGGCAGACACAGGTCCAGTTGTTTTCAGCTGGAATTCTGACTAGAGGTCTGGGACAGATGGAGTCAGACTGTGCAGTCAGGTGGGAAAACGGGAGGGGAGCTGAGCAAATTTCTGAGGAAGGTAGGTACAGTGGAGATCACAGAAGTGGGCCGGAATCTGGAGGGAGATGTGTGCCATCAGCATGTGCTCTTTTGAAGCGCATGAATGTTTGTGTAACTGGACAGAAATAGCCTAGTAATGGTGCAGGTGACAGTGGGGTCCCTGGTAGGAAGATCTTGATAAGGGTAGTGATGGAAAGCTGCACTTCGGGGAGACCAAGGAGCTTCCTACATCAGACCGGGAAGAGAGAGAACATAAGGAGTGTAGGTGACCTTGTAAATCAGTTGGTGGTGAGATGAAGGTTTTCCACATGCAGTTGCAGGACAGAGGTAATGGTGTCAAAGAAGAAAGAGGAGGTTATTGCCCAGGGGGCAATCAAGCAAATCCAACAAGGAATCATTTTAGCATGGCCAGGCCGTGCAAAGCCCGAGTGTTTTGGTTGGAAATCAAAGCCTGCATGGTGGGGTCTGTTGTGTGTGTGTGTTAGGGCCAAAGTGGGCCCCCATAATGACAGTGCTGGTGACAATGCTCTAAATGACAGCTTGGGCTTAGCTCAAGCTGGGTTCTGACCAGGTAAACAGAAGGATTGCTTTCAGGTAAGCAAAAGTGTAAAATTGGCAATCCTGAGCAATCATGTGAAATGTGTTTCTGTTTGTCAGGAAAAGCATTACTTCCCTTAATCGCCCTGAACAGTCAACTACCTTGGGCAAAGAGAATCTAGTTTCTGATTAACCCTAACAACCTGCAACAGAGCAAATCCCACATCTCTCCTCCTGTCGATGCCTGTCCCCATGAAGCCAACAAGACTTTCCCCCCTTGCCCACTGTTATCTGCCCCCTTTGCTCCTCCCTCTCTCCTGGCAGTTTGAGTCCACAAATAAACTGTTTCCACCTATGGAACAGTCTAGTTCAGTGTGCCCCACCACTGCCTGGCTCATTTTGTCTGCTTGTATGGAGGCAAAGTTTCATGTATCCCAGGCTGGACTTGAACTCTACTGGGATTACATTCCACCTAGTTTTATGTGATGCTGAGGATCCAACCCAGGGCCTCATTCATGTTAGGCAAGCTATTATTTTCCCTATTTCCAAGAGAAAGAAACTTAGAGACAGTAAATGACTTCCTTGGCTGAGTGACTGAGCTGTTGGGGGAAAACACAAGAGTATCTGAGTCCTAGCTCTTCCATCTGGAAGCATCCAAACCCAAATCCTCAATTAATCCTCTGCTCTTCTGACCCCTACTGGGGTTTTGGACCAGATGAAGGAATGGCTGTAGCTGGAACAAGGAAGCCATAGGATGAATGGAATGTCTCTCTCTGCTGCCTCCTGTAGGCTCTTCTTCCAGGTAGAGCTTGAACTGTGGGCAAGTTCTAGGGTGGTGACCCTCAGACTCATGGTGCTGGCACATTGCAGGACTATTGGTTGTCCTTCTGGAAAGTCTAGTTCATGGGTCTGTAGTAGAGAGCTCATTGACTATGTGTGACACCCTGGGTTCCATTCTCAGCAACACACACACACACACACACACACACGCACACACACACACACACACACACACACACAGGGGAGGGTGGAAAGGAGGAGAGGGAAGTGAAGAGGGTGAAGGGAGGAGGAATGCCTGCAGCTGTAATGAAAGATCACTTCTTATTTTTTAAATAGATCAAAGTTATATTTAAATGGGAGCTCCTCTATAGAGGCAGGTTTCTCCCAAAGGAATTTGGCGATGTCTGCGGATAGTTCTCATTGCTATGACCTGGAGGAATTGAACTATACCAGCAATTAGATGTAAGGAGCATGTAGGACTGCCTCAACCATAAAAAATTATCAGACTCCAAGTACTGATCGTGCTGAGAATTGGGTAATTAGATTCATTTAGACCTACATACCTCAGTGGTACTTCTGCAATCCCCATAAGGGGTGATACCAATGTCTCAACACAGGTTTTCACTTAAAGGAGTATGGAGTGGAAAGTTCATGTTGTTGAAAGTTAAGACTTCAGTTTCTAAGGAAAACCCAGTTGCATTCCTTACTCTCTGAGTTGAATTATTTTCTAGACATTTCTGTGTGCCTTGGTGTAGGAGAGAGGCTTGGTTCTCAGTGAGTCTTGCTTGCCAGCTGTCTTAAGGTTTCTGTTACTGTGAAGAGACACCATGACCACGGAAACATATAAATGAAAACATTTAATTGAGGTGACAGCTTATAGTTTCAGAGGCTTAAGCTACTATCATCATGTCAGGGAGCATGGTGGCTGGAGGCATGGCAGCGTGCAGGCAGACTCAATGCTGAAGAAGTCCTGTACATCTTGACTTGCAGGCAACAGGAACTGAGACATTGGGTATGCATGAGCATATATGAGGCACCAAAGCATGCTTTCACTGTAGAATATTTCTTCCAACAAGGCCACACCCACTCCAACAAGGCCACACCTCCTAATGGTGCCACTCCCTTTGGGGTCCACTTTCTTTCAAACTACCACATCAACCATGTGTTGAGGTAAAGCGTGTATTGGCTCATGGTTTCTGTGGGTCCCTTTTTCTCACTAAGAACCTTCCATTTAGGATGGAGGTCACTGTGGATTCTATTAGAAATCATTTCATGGCTTAAATCCTGGATTGAAACTCTGTAGTTTCAGATTTGTTCTATTGCTGTGCTCAGGTGTTACTAAACTCTTGTGCACTCCAGGTAGAGACAGGACACTAATTCTTGTTTTACTGTAAAGGCATTGTTTAAGTGAATGTACACAGACGGCAGCAAGTGTGCCCTGACTCTATGTTAAAAATGCTATTTTGTGAAGGATGTCATCATAAATACTTGTAATGAAAATAGTGAGATTGTTTTTAGGAAGATTATCCACAGTAATAACTGTAGACACAGTTTTTGTCAAGTAAACACACAAAGGCTTATATTAAATATCAAATGTTTGGCCAATGGCTCAGGGTTTTTATTGGCTAACTCTCTCTTAATTATTAACCCATAACTACTAGTCTGTGCATTTCTACATGGCCCTATCTCTTACCGGAGAAGGCTCCAGCATGTTATTCCTTCAGCAACTACATGGTGTCTCTCCCTGGTAGCTTCTTTCTGCCTCCCTCTCCCCAGCATTCTCCTCATCTGGTAGCCCCACCTATGCTTCCTGCCTGGCTACTGACCAATCAGTGTTTTATTCATCAACCAGTAAGAGAAACATATACACAGAAGGACATCCCCATCCAGTAGCTTTACGACATTGTGATCACAACGCTGTGTGGAAATAACATGGAGGGGAAGGATTTATCCTGGCTGATGGTCTCAGTCACCACTGAGGTAAAGGCATGGTCAGCTCAGTTCAAAGCACCAGAGTGGTGGGGAGGGCCAGAGGGCAAGGCCAGAACCAGGGGCTGGACTCTTGGCTTCAAAGGCCTGCCCCTAGTTACCTACTCCTGCCTTCTAGGCCACACCTGCTGAAGGTTCCACAGCCTCCTAAAATAGCCTTTATCAACAACTCAGAACTTGAGCCTTTGGGGCGGGGGTGATAGCTCACAATCAAACCATACTACAGCTCAATTACAGTGTAGGTTGGGCTGTTTGAACCATAAGTTATTCTGGTATCAGATGTGCTCATTGTCTGTTAAAAATGCCCTTTAATTCTTATTTACTTATTTGAGAGAGAGAGAGAGAGAGAGAGAGAGAGAGAGAGAGAGAGAGAGAGAGAGAGAGAGAGAGAGAGAGTGTGTGTGTGTGTGTGTGTGTGTAACTGCCTTGTCTGTCCTGGAACTCTATAGATCAGGCTGGCTTTGAACTCACAGAGCTCTGCCTGCCTCTACCTCCCAATGCTGGGATTAAAGATGTGTGCCACCACTGCCTGCCTGCCTTTAATTCTTAATCCAGAAGCAACAAAACTGAAAACTTTTCAGTGTAACAAACTTCTAATAATTTTTGAGCTGTTTGATGCTGTCTCTCTTCTAGTTTTACCACTACTATTAGGGTGGCCATACTCCTAAGTTGGAAACAGACAATTTTGTATGATTTTAGACACTTGTAAAGAGTGGTGAATTCCTTCCTTAGGAATTGTAGTGTACTCATGCTGTAGATGGATGGGGGTAGAATAATCATGGTACAGGCAAGGATTATACCTCATGTGTGCTTCATGTATGTCCAGGTGTCTGTCTAGCCATTCACTTTTCATGTTTCTTCTTGCTTTGTTTTTGTATGGTTTTAGGAAAGTTTGTGATATTCCACTAACAACTCTACATAGGGCTGTCATTGATAACTGCAATTCATACTCAGATAGTATACATCTTGGTGACACTGAGTTCCTCTTGCCAAAACCTTTATGTGTCCCCACTAATACAAACCTCTGACACACGTTTTGAGATATTTTAGAGGTTTATTTTAATATGTCTTGGGTGTTTTGCTTGAATCTGTGTCTTCCTGTCACTTGTGTGCCTGATGCCCTCAGGTCAGAAGATGGCATCGGGTGCTGGGAACCAAACCGGGCCTCTGGAAGAGCAGTCAGTGCTCTGAGCCACTGAGCCATCTCTCCAGTCCTGACACTCATTTTTAGAAGTTTTGCAACAGTTTACTCAAGGTGAGGCAGCATTTCTATGCTTTCTCCTCTGAAATAAATTTACATGTTGACCTTGTGTTCGGATCATCTGTTTAAATGGTAATTTAAGACGGAGTTGTCAAGAACAGAAGCCCAGTTTTCAGCCTGATACCCAGCGTTGAAAACTAGAAATCACTTGCAGGTGATTTAATTAATTTAGGAATGTCAGTGATGGCTAAGTAAGAGTTCAGGTATAATGGCCACATATCCTTTTTAGACAGTTAAGCAAAAGCCATGTGAACACGGAAGAGGAAGTAGCTGGTGTAGCTTTGGAGCACAGGCATTTAATCTTCCAAGCATTCAGATAGCTTCACCTCTGTGACCTGCTCTAGACTAACGTCTAGAAGGGCTCGAGAAAGAAAGGGGAGGTCAAACACATTTTAATGTACCTGAAGGGTCCATGGGGGAAGGCAAAATAAATTGATTGCATGAACATATGAAAATTAATTTCAAAATATGAAATTCAGCTGAGATTGCTTTGGAATGTCCAAGCCTCTTTTTATAGTGATGATGCTTGCTGCTGCTTGTCCTGTCCCTTGTGGGTGTCCTCAGATTCTGGAAAATACCCGACTACCATGGTCTGTAAAATGACATGTTATTGGTGGGATAGAGTCTGTAGCAGTATGAGGCTCTGGCCAAGGTTTCCAAAGTGAGTTAGGCTCTTTTAAGTAAAAGTACATATCAGTGTCAGGGTTTTTAGTTTTGTGGGTATTTTATGACTTGAAATAAAAGCAAGTTGTGAAAAACAGAATTGTAGCAATCTTTCTTGTCCAACTATCTTTGGACAAGATAATGACCTAGAGACATTATTAATTATGAAAGCTTGGCCATTAGCTTAGACTTATCCCACTAGCTCTTATAACAACTAACCTGTTTTTATTAATCTACATTCCGCCGCGTGACTTGGTTACCTCTACTCTGTACTGTATGTCCAACCTCCTGAGTGTGTCCCTGGTGTCTCTTGCCTGCCGAGATTACTTCTCCCTTTCCTTTCTCTCGCTCTCTCTCTGCCTGGAAGTCCCACCTATACCTACCCCCTGCCTAGCTATTGCACATTAGCTTTTTATTGCATCAGTCACAACAGTACATCTTCACACAGTGTACAAATAGCCCACAACACAGAATTTCTCTTGTTCTCCTGAAAAGAAAAAAAAAAAGGTCACAAAGGAAGTTTGTAAGAGTCTTGCTTCCTGTTGAATATGACTCCTTAAGTATTCACTGTGTGAGCAGAGCTTGCAGTTGCTCAAGGGAAGGTAAGAGATGGCAAGACAGCCCCCCTTCTCTCCTGGGCCTGTGGGTCCTAAGTGGACTAGAGCATGTGTTTAAAACAGGATTGCAAGCTCAGTGGTGGTGGTGGTGGTGGTGGTGGTGGTGGTGGTGTGTCTTTAATCCCAGCACTCAGGAGGCAGATGCAGGAGGATCTCTGAGTTCAAGGGCATCGTGGTCCAGTGTGAGTTCCAGGATGACCAGGGCTCACAGGGAAACTCTGTCTTGAAAAACAGACAGACAGACAGACAGACAGACCACCAATACAAACAAACAGTATTGCAGGCCTCTAGACAAAAGTGCAAATAGGGCCCCATGGAGGTTCCAGGAGAACGAGGGAGGATCTTATATTCAGTTGAAACTGGAACAGAAATCTCAGAGGAAAAATATGGGTTTAGAGTGTTAAGGGTAATTGTTGACAGCCAGAGACGGGCAGGAGTAATGTTGGGTTCCTTGGGAGAAACAGAAATGCTAGGGCCAGATGAATCGATCCGAAGGTTACGTCTGGCCAGGTGGGTGGGGTGGGCCTGTGCTTAGGGATAGGTAAGAACAGCAGCCACAGTACTGGCCATGACCATGTGTCCAGTGCCAGCTCTTTCTCCTGCTCAGTCATGTTCCCCTTACACTGATCAGCCCACACCACTCATGGGTATCCTCCTCTTGCTTCCCCAGCTGCCACGAGCCGGCTCAGATGTCATCTCTCTGATGTGCTCAGAGAACTGGGTTAGAATCATTTCTCCTTGTGCTGGCACAGAGACTGGCTGAGCGTCCTCCCTTGATAGCACTTACTGTTCCTGTCTCTCTGTCTCTGCTGCCCATCACAGTCTGTAGGAGCTTTTATCCTACCAGTTTCAGCAGAATATATACTACCCTTAGTGTGTTTGCTGAATGAATGAATGAATAAAAGATCCTAGTTTCCGAACAGATTAAAAAACGCCCGTGTGAATATATGTCACTGTGGTTGGTTTAATAAACAAGCTGACTGGCCAGGAGCTGAACAGGATAAAGTAAGGTGGGAAAGCCAAACTAAGAATGATGAGAGGAGGAAGGGTGGAGTCAGAGGAGACACTGTCGAGCCTCTGAGGAAGCAGGATATGTAGAAAATGAGGCAACAAGCTATGAGCCCCATGGCATAGCACAGATAAGAAATATGGGTTAATTTAAGTGTAAGAGCTAGCTAGTAACAAGCCTGAGCTATCAACTGAGCATTTATAAGTGATATTCAACCTCTGTGTTGGTTATTTGGGAGCAGATGGTCAGGACAGGAAAACTCTGCCTACACCTTTTTCTACCTTGACCACACATGTTCTAACCCTCATAATCTGCTCCAGGGAATAAACATGCTGCCCAGACAGCAGCAGTAGGGTGGGGAGGAACCAGAGCATGTGAGAACAAGGGAACACCTGTGAGAACTTGTCTTCTTAGAGTATGCATTTCCAATGCTCTTCAAGAGCAAAAAATCTTTCACTCTTAAAATTTAACTTCATGAATCAACATGGATCTTAAAAATCCTTTTGTGTGGGGCTGGAGAGGCAGCTTGGTGGTTAAGACCATTTGCAGAGGACCCAGGTTAAGTTCCCAGCCCCCACATGGCAGCACACAGCCTTCTATGTAACTCCAAACCCAAAGGATTTCATGCCCTCTTCTGGCCCCCAAGGACACTGCATCCACATTGTGCACATGCATGCATACATGCATACATACATACATACATACATACATACATACATACATACATGCAGGCATCCACTCACTCACACACACACAAATAAGTCTTTTCAGAAGTCATTGTGTGTGGCCTAGTGAGGTGTGCCAGCAGGAAAAGGCTCTTGCCACCAAGCTTGATAATCTGATTCTTATCCTGGGGACCCATGTATCATCTGGAGAGAATGGACTCTGGGAAACTTCCCCCTCACCTCTCCATGCACCCTGTGGCAGGTGTAGATGTACTCGGGTACTTCAAGTGTTGAGTCATGTTGGTTTCTGCACTTTGACCTCTGAAGGGCTTTAGAGAGAGCAGGGCTGAAGTATTTGCACCGTTTTATAGTCAATGCTTGGCCATTTCTCCATGTTCCGTTTGCAGACACTAGTTTGTGTTCGTGTTTGTGTTCTTGGTTAGTGTCTTAGGATCGTGGACCCAGGAGGGTGGAGTTGGTGAGCCTCCATGATCCCCTGGCCTTTTAAACAGCTTGAGCCAGTCAGTGCCTTGCCTTTCATGGCTCTGTGTTTAAAGATCTTGCCACTAGGTGGCAGTAAGAGAGATATTCCTATGAGTAAGAAACAGTGATTTTTATTTTGCTGGTTGTTTTGGTATTGAGAACTGACAGGTTCTGCACTCTGCCACTGAGCTACACCCTTGGCCCAGATTAATTAATTTTGAAGTTAAAGTTTCAATTTTTATTTTATATGTTGAGGGTCTTAAGTTTAGGTGCCTAGAGAAGCCAGAGGGCATTGGCTCTCCCTGGGCTGGAGCTACAGACAGTTGTAAGACACTGTGTGGGTGCTGGGAGTTGAACCTGGGCCCTCTTGAAAAGTAGACAGTGCTCTTAACCCCTGAGTGCTCTCCCCAGCCCATGGAATCTACTTTCAAGTAAGAAATTTCAACTCTAAAGCTTTTTCTTAGAGCTGTCAGCCCAGGAGAGGACTCAGTATGTTGCATTTGTGACTTCTGCTTGTTTTATCCGAGGCTGGACCTCTGTGCTCCTCTGTAGCCATTCATATCAGGGAATCACAGACAAAGCAGACAGAAGTTAAGTCATGCAGTTTTGTTTTGCAAATTGTTTTATGATTAAAACGCATTTGCCATGCAGGTCTGACAACAGAGTTCCGTTCTGCATCTACACTAGCTCATGTTTGGAACTCCTAACCTCACAAATCCGTATGAGCGAGCAGCTCCTTTTGTCCTCCAGAATGCAAGGCAGTTGGTATTGTAGGTGCTGACCTCCCTTCTCTGGCTTTATCGTACTAAACCCATAACTGCTGATGTTTAAACCAAGCCTGCTTGATCCACTTGAGAGAAGTTGACTGTTTCTCTTTTTGTTTTGTTTTGATTTTAGAGTTTGTTATCTCATATACTTTCCACGATCAGATTCAACATGAAAGAAGTTGGTCTTTTTACTGAAATTCTGGGATATGAGCCTGTTGATTACTATCCTAGTTTGCTTAAAAATGTGAGTATCTTACTTTATTCATATTGAAATTCTCAACAGTTATGTGAAGGGTAAACTGGACATTCTCCTCTCCCAGGGAGTCATAGAACTTTTGTCTATTTCTTACCTGGGGTAGAGCTGCGGCCACGGAAGGAGATGTGAGGTGCCATTGGATTCTCACAACACATCTCACTCACTCAGATTTCTGAGAAGAACACTCCTTAACCAGTATAAACATAGCCCGGACTTCTGAACAGATATCATATCTAAAATACCCCGATTGAATTTTATGCTGAGACAAAGCAGAAGATTAACTAAAGGGGTGTCAGGATGGCCTCAGTAAAAGTGCTTACTATGAAAACATGGTGACCTGAGTTTGATCCTCAGTCCCCACCTAAAGGTGGAAGAGCTGCCCTCCGTCTTCCCTCGAGACACTGTGGCATAAGCACGCACACACATATCATACTCTTCTGAAAACTAGAACTTTGATGGTTACCACCTATTTTGATGTTTTGGAAGCCATACACTGAAAAGCACTTTTTAAAAAAAGGAACTAAAGAAGGAAGAAAATAAGTAAACTCCAGTGTGTTTTAATTTTCTGTGGGGTTGGTGTTAATTCTAGGACCTATCTGTGCGCATTGCCTCTGCAGAACTGCAGATGTTCCGTGCAGAGACCCACGTGGCAGTCAGTGTGAGGTGATGTTGCCTTCCTCTCACTCTGCAAAGTAAAACACAAGGCGAGGGTGGGGAGGAAATGGAAGGGGATGCGTTCCTCACAGCAAGAGAGATGGAGCTGAGGTAATCGTGCTGCAGTGCGAGCTGACCTGTGTCTGATTTTGTTTTACAGATGGTTTTGTCATTAGTGTCTGAGCTTAGAGAGAGTCATCTTAATGGACTGAACACTCAAAGTCGGTAGGTGTTAAGCCAAACATCCCCCTGCTTGGGTTTCAGAAGGTGTTGCTTGGTTATGAGAGAAAGGTACAAGGACAATTGGAAATGCATGTTCACGGCGCATCTCGAGTCCGGGTGGAGAGAGTGTATTAGTGGGAAGTTCTTTTAGATGTTCTTTTTAAAAGTCACCGCTCTCCCAGCAGTCACGGGGAAGTTTAGTGTGACATGCCTTTGGTGTGCAGTCTAGGACAAGCCCTGCCTGTACAGGTAGGAGCACGAAGGAAAATAAGCCCGAGGCTCACTGCAGGAGGAGGAGGCATGGGCACACGTGTGCACCCCTGTGCTCACCTGCCCCCCCACCCCCCATGTCCACCACACACAAGATTGGGATATTTACAAGGCAGCGGATATTTTGATGTGCATATGTGACCTACCCTAAGAAACTCAATAGTCCAGAGTCTAGACTAAACAAATCAGATAGATTCAGAGAAATTAAAAGGCAATTAATCACATCACAGATGTTTCTTCACTCTGTGAGTAAAGTTGGAACTGGTGAGCACGCATTTTTTTTAACAAATCATTAACCAAAGAATCTGAGCACTTGAGAGACTTGGTTCAAAAACAATTTTTTTAAAGCTTTTGCCAGTCTAGAGCTCTATCAAAACTGGCACTTACCCTCAGCCTTTCTGAGCGCATTGCAAGTGAATGTCACAACTCTTAGAGGAAAACACTGTCAAAGACCCTGGCAGCACCAGATTTGACCGCCCCCCCACCCCCAGATACAACACCAAGAGCGTAGTCAGCAAGGAAAAATGAATTGAAGAGCTAGACAGGTGGCTCGCTGGGTAAAGCACTCGCTATATAAGCCCAGTGGCCTTAGCCCAACCTCAAAACCCACGAAGGTGGGAAGACAGAACAATTGTCCTCTGACCTCACGCAGGCACGATGGCACATGCCCTGTGGCACACTCACCCTTCCAGATGTGATGGTTGCATATAGTGATGATGATGATGATAATAGTAGATTTTCTAAAAGAAAAAAATGAACTTTATTAAAGTTAAGAATTTAGGATCTTGGTAGCTCAGTGGTAGAACACTTGGCTGGTGTAGACCAGGTTGGCCTCAAATTCACACAGATCTGCCTGCCTCTGCCTCCTAATTGCTGGGACGAAAGGCGTGCACTACCATGCCCAGTCCCCAGCTTGGAATTTCTTAATAAGCTTGAAGCCAGCCTGGGCTACATAGTGAGACTTTGTCTAAAAAAACAAAAGCTCTTCCATAAGGAATCAGTGTCTGGAATGTCTAGAGGCTCTTAAACGACACCCAGCACTGGGTAGATGCTGGAGACTTACCTCAGTGAGAGAGGGCTGAGGTCATCCTCCGATACAAATCAAGTGGGAGACCTTATCTCTGAAAACTAAAACAAAACAAACATCTGGCTACTGAGCAAATGAAAAGGCATTCGGCACCACACTCATCAAGAAGTGTGCAAAGCAGGACTATAATGAAGTATTGTTTGATCCTGCATATGGAGTATGTTCTTATGCATATTTTTATGCAGCCAGGACCACCTGCATAGGAATGGTGCCACCCATAGTAGGATGGGCCCCCTCATCAACTAGCATCCAAGACATCTCTTGCAGGCACCCCCAGACTAGTCTGATTTGGATAATCCTTAATTGAGACTCCCTTCTCAGGTGACTTTAAGTTGTGTCAAGTTGATGGCTAAAGTTAAATAGGAAATTATCCTAAAATAATTAAAACAGGTGTCTATGTACTGGTCTTGTTGGTTAACCATAGTTAAGCAAAATGTGTTTATATTTCCTGGAGCATAAGTCTGTTATAAAAAGAAACAGAATTTTTATGTATGTATCAGTATGAGAGAGCATGTAAACATGCTTAGAAAAGCCAGTCTAACACAGAAGCAAATATGTTTTTATTCCACATATATGAAGTCCTAAAATAGGTAGATTCATTGGAGTAGAAAGCAGAGCAGAAATCGGGAGAGCAAGGGAAGTTATGTTTAATGTGTTTGGTTTGTTGGGGGCAGTGAAAACCTTTGCATAAGTAATAGTGGTGAGAAGGCAGCATGTGAACATATTTAGTGTTAGTCACTACCTATATGTGCTTAAGTAACTTATTGATGTTTTACTGCATTTAAAAAGAAAATCAGGTGTGACACTGCACACTCCAGTGTTTACAACACTCCAATGTATTAGGTACGGATCCCATACACCAACTATGAGTGTGTGAACCAATACCACCACATTGATAAACAATGTAGTAGCTATCACAGAGTATGATATACCCTGTAAGGTGGCTCAGCGGGGTAAGAGCATTTGTTGCTAAGCGTGGTGACCTGAGTCTATCTCTAGGACCAGGATGGAGATGAAAGGATTATAAGCAGATGATTGCAGAAGAGACAAGTGAATGGAACTATAAACATGAAAGGAATGGCATAGGCATGGTTTCAGAAGAATGGAAAGTAGCAAGGCCCAGATGTCATTCTCCCACTACCTACCTGTCTGGGGCACAAAGAACCAAGAGCAGAACCAGCTTGTCTCAGTACAGAGATTCTGCAGTACCGGGTACAGACACCAGAGGGAGAAAAAGATCACTGGCTTATGAAACTAAAACAGAGAAGACATTCTTCCTCCACTGCATAAAGTGAGCACTGCTGGAACTCAGAAGAGTGTCCAAGTCAGTGATACAGCAAAATCAAACTGTGTGCTCTCTACAAGAGGCCACTTTGTAGGTTATTTTACTTTTATTTTTATAATGATTTTTAGCTATTTTCATCAGGTTTACTTTTCTTTAAAAATTTGAGTATATTTCAGTATATTTTTCTGCTCATACTTTAGACCTGCTTATTCCTCTCTCATGATTTTTAAACTTTATGTTGACAAGGTCTCAAGTAGCACAGCCTGGCCTCAAACTCACTGGGTAGCCGGATGACCTTGAATTTGTCCATACTCCCTGGTGCTGGGATAGCAAGTGCATATCACTGTGCTGGCTAATTGTATGCCAGCTTAACACAAGCTCCAGTCACCTGAAAGGAGGGAGCATCAATTGAGAAAGTGCTCCATAAGGTCCAGCTGTAAGGTATTTTCTAAGTTAGTGATTGACGGGAAAGGGCTCAGTCCACTGTGGGTGGTGCCACCCTTGGGCTGGTGGTCCTGGATTCTGTAAAAAGGCAGACTGAGAAAGCCATGAGAAGCAAGTCAGTGAGCAGCCCTTCTCCATGGCCTCTGCAACAGCTCCTGCCTCCAGGTTCCTACCCTGCTTGAATTCCTGTCCTGACTTCCTCTGATGATAAACAGCAATATAGAAGCATAAGCCAAATAAATCCTTTCTTCCTCAATGTGCTTTTTGGTCATGGTGTTTTGTCACAGCAATAGAAACCTGTGGGAACACCAGACCTTGAGCAGAGACCCACTTCCCCTTCTGCCTGGGAGTAGGCAGCTGTAAGACAATGTTTACTAAAAACAATACAATGCCCGGGGCAATACGTTCCTGGAAAAGGCCTACCCACAGAAACCGCCCTGACCTCGACCTTGTCCAAAGACTAACCGCCTCTTCTGCCACGCCCAGATCAGTTTCTGGGGTCAGAGCAGAACCAGCCAGGGTAGAGGAGAGAGCAGAAGCTTCTCTGGTGGGAGCCTTTCTTAGGAAGTTTTCTTGAACCTTTTTGGAGCCTGCTTAAAGTTTTCTTTACATCGTTGAACAAGTCTCTGTGTTGTCAATCCCCGACACCCTCCGCATGTTCTCGGACACAGGCCGACCACCATACCCAGCTTATGTGGTGCTGGAGATCAAGGCAGGGCTTTGTGCAGCTAGGTTAGTACTCTACCAGCTGAACCACATCTTCAGGCCGAGGATCTCACTTTCGATATAGGGACAGGCAAAGACTGAAGATGAGAGGATGGTTGCCAAAAGACAGCAAAAAGTATGACGTGTGTGTGTGTGTGTGTGTGTGTGTTTGATCCGTCTGTCTATCTACCTGTTTATCTGCTATCATATAACTATTGTAAGAGTAAAGTATATTATAGAAGGATAAAGGGATACGCTCACCAGAGATTTAAGTTATAAACATTTGTACTTACAACAGAATGTCAGAGATACAAAACCCACATTGATAAACTGATGGGAAAATAGAAAACAAGAGGAATTTTGACACTCCACTTTGAGTAATGGATTGATTTTTCAGAGTGAAGAGCAGTAAGTAAACAGGACCTAGGGCGGTGCCGATGGGCAGTTGAGATGTACAGAGCACTCAGATAATAATAACAGGATGCACACTTTTCTCTTGGAGCATCCTCCAGCACAGGCCATACTTTGGATCACAAAACATGCCTTAAAAGAAATGGAAAAAGAATGAAGTCATACCAGCTCTACATTTTGATCACAGTGGAGTGAAACTAGAAATCCATAGAAAAGGAAAACTGGAAAGTTCACTAACATGTAAAATAGCACATTTTAAAACAGCCAGTAGTCGAAGAAATCATGAATTTAGAAAAATACCTTGAAAGAATTGACAGTGAACACACCATATACCATCACCTAAAGCATTTATCTAAATGGTCCTATTAACAATAAAAACTCTGGAGTCAAATATTGGGGGTCGGGGGAACTGATAGATCCAAAGAGTGATGGAGGAATGATCAGATGACCCTCTTCTCTCCACACTTCTCAGATAGAAAAAGCCCTTGAATCCCTCTAAGCCCCTCCCTATCGCTTCCTGTGCCTCTCCTCCAAAATCTCAATGACTAATTCCAGTTAGCCAATTGTTGACTCCACCCTGATTCAAGGTTAAACTTTATTAGCAGTTTCAGAGTGTCTCAGTGGGAATAAATATCCTACAACAATCAATTACAGGTTGTGGCAAAAGTACAAAAAAGTTAGTAGCAGTAAATTCATTTAAAAATAAGAGCTCAAGTAGTTGGCAACTAACCTGAAATTAGAAAGAGGCAGCAGATTAGAGCAGAAGTCAACAATAGCGAACAATAGAAAAAAATCAAAACCAAGAGGTTTATGGCACTTTGATTGGGGGGGTTGTTTTGCTTTTGTTTTTGTAAAGTTTGGGATAAGAAAAGAAGAGAGGAAACTAGACAGTAGAGTCCAGAAGTCAGCTGCCCCTTAGGTGATGAGCTATGAGATGCCATTGAACAACTGTATGGCAGCACCTGGGATGGCCTAGGACTGGAGACTGTCCTAGAAATACATGACCCAGAGACAAAGTCTTTAAGAAGCAAAAAAAATGTGAGCAGACCTCTAACTAGTGAAGATATTAAGTCAGCTGCTCACCATCGTCCAACAAATGTCCCAAAGATCAGAAGGCTTCGATGAGCACAAAACGAGTTAAGAATCCTTTCAAACTCTTCCAGCATCCTGGAGAAGAGGGACACTTTCTAATCAAAGTCTAGCCATCTCCGGACAGCACAGTCAAGCACAGCTATCTGAAGAAAACAGGGTCGGGTGATATCCTTGGCAGATATGTGTGGGCAATAGGTGTAGGGAAAGCTTCTTAGCTCCACAGTTCAGGGAAATGCAAAGCAGAACTGCATAGCACTTTATATGGATCAGGAAGAGTACAAGGGGGCTGGGTCTAGTATTGTATACACATAGTTCCAGTACTCAGAAGATAGACGCAGGCAGATCTATGAGTTTTGAGGCTAGCCTGGTCTACATAGTGAGCTTCAGGCCAGCCAAAGCTACATAGTGAGACTCGACCTCAGAAAGAAAGAGAGAGAGAGAGGGAGGGAGGGAGGGAGGGAGGGGGAGGGAAGGAGAGAGGAGGGAGGGAAGGAAGACAGGAAAGAAAGAAGAAAGAGGAAAGAAAGGAAGGGGAGGAAGGAAGGAGAGAGAAGTGTAGGAAGGGAAGCTTTAGCTAGGAGACAGTGTGCTGTGTTGCTGAGACTGAGGAGCAGTGGCATTTTTGCTGTCAGTGAGCATGCGCATGCAGGGTGGTGTAGCTACTGTAGAAAAATCCATAGTGGTTCATTAGAAAAGAAAAGTGGATACAGCGTGGTGGTGCGTGCCTGCAATCTCAGCACTTGGAAGGTGGGGGTCCAAGGACTCAGAGTCCAAGACCAGCTGTGGTTCCATGAGACCTGGTCTTAAACAACAAGTAAATGGAGTTACCATGTGACAAATTCCACTTCTGAAGAATTGAAAACATCTCTAGGAGATAATTTGCCAACCTGTGTTGGTTGTGTTTTTCATACTAGCCAAGAAATAGAAATAACCCGTGTGCACCTTGTTAGATGAAAACATAGCATTGCCACTGCTGAATTGTAGTTATCCTTAAAAAAGGAAAGACCTGTTGGGTGCTATACCATGGTGGACCTGAAGGACACTCTGCACAGTGAAGTGAGCCAACCATCAAAGACAAATACTGCCTTCCATTCACATGTAATGTCGAAACTAGTCCATCTCTTAGGAAGTAGAAGGGTGGTTGCCATGGTTTGGGAGGAAGGGAGACAGGTGTTCTTGGGTGGTATAGAACTTCAGTTTTGTAAGATGTGGAAGTTGGGATCTTTTACTAGGATGATGGTTAGAAAGGTTGATGTAACATGGCTTTTGCTGTCATCTGAAGATACTCTTTAAGCATCTTTGTTTTCAGGAAAACACAAGTTATTTCCTCAGGAGGTGTCTATCTGATGTGCAGAGCAGCCGCATTGCTGGTAGGCAGATAAGTGAACAGGAGCTTTGGAGAGTAGTGTGCTTTTCTAAAAAGTTTGGATTCCCCACTGACCGCTTTGCCAGTGTAGTTTGTTGAGCTTGCCCCTGGTAATTGTAATTGTAATGGTTCCAGTGGTCAGGAAACTGTGCTGTGGACTTTACAGTTACAGATTTCCTGGGCGTTGGCAGTCCCATGGTATTTGCTGTTCCTGCTTCCTTCCTGTTAGAAATGGCATTTCTCTTTGCCCTTTCTTGGAAACAGTGGGTAGGAAAGAAGCATCTGTGGGAGCCCCACCCACAGGTCATGGCACTGTGATGGCCTAGCAGATACCTACCTGCACTTGAATTCAGCCCCTGGATAACTCTTACCTTTTATGGTATCTCTTGGTAAGCTTTTGGGGCTGTGGTATTTCCCTGCACAGAAGCTGCCATTTACCCGTCAGTTCAGGATTTTCTTGCAATGTAAGGATTACTGAAAGCCTTCACTTTGCAATATTCGGTATAATTTTTTTCTCAATTCTAGGAGTTATGAGTACAATGAAGTGAATGCCATGGGCATCCCCATTCATTCTCTTTCCTATTTTTACCTCATTTTCTCTCACTAGGAATGCAAGCTAACATTCTCCCAGCTCCCTATAATTCCTGTGTCAGAACTACTCATTGGGGTGTGGTCCATCCAGGTGAGGTAGAGGGACCTAGGCTTTTGTCATCTTGGCTTACTCTGGCTAGAAGAAAGCTGCTGTGCACTCTGGAGCCCTCAGAGCGAGGCATCTGTGGTGTTGTGAATAGCTGCTGTGCACTCTAGAGCCCTCAAAGCGAGGCATCTGTGGTGGTGTAAATAAGAATGACCCCCATAGGTTCATATATTAGAATGCTTAGTCAAGAGGGAGTAGCACTACTTGGGAGGGATTGGGAGGTGTGGCCTTATTGGAGGAAGTATGTCACTGGGGGTGGGCTTTCAAAAGCCTAAGCCAGGCCCAGGATCTTTCTCTCTTTCTGCTGCCTGTGGATTCAAATGCACAACTCTCAGCTACTTCTCCAGCACCATGTCTGCCTGAGTGCTGCCATGCTTCCCACCATTATGACAATGGACTAAACCTCTGAAGCTGTAAGCCAGCCTCAATTAAATGCTTTCTTTATAAGATTTGCTTTGGTCACTGTGTCTTTTCACAGCAGTAGAACAGTGACGAAAGTTAGTACCAGGGAGCGTGTTTTGCTGTGACAGGCCTGACCATGCTTGTTGGCAGAATGTGGACTTCAGGACTTTGAATTAGGAGAGCAGTTGAGCACTTTAGGTGGAGCTAAAAGGGCCACAAATAAGAGCATGAAAGACCGTGATGCTGAGAGGAATGTAGATTATGACGACCTAGCTCAAGAGGTTTCAGAGGAGAAAAGTATGGTTCTGTGGCCCAGAGACCATTCTTGTGATATTTTGGAGAATAATGTGACTGCTTTCTGTCCTTGTCCAAAACGTCTGCCCGAAGGCTAATTTGAAGAGTTTTGGATTAGTAACATTGGCAGGGAAGACTTTAAGACAGCCTAGACTGACTGTGCCATATGGTTATTAGTGGTCACTCTCATAAAGATCTATAATGAGAAGGAGCAAGCTGGTGAGCAACACCTCTCCATGGCCTCTGAATCAGCTCCTGCCTCCAGGAACTTGCACTGTTTGAGTTCCTTTCCTCACTTCCTTCAGTGATGAACAGTGATTTGGAAGTGTAAAAAAAAAAAAAAAAAAAAAAAAACCCTTTCCTCTCCAAGCTGCTTTGGTCACGACGTTTCATACAACAATAGAAACCCTAAGACAGCATCAATTCCTAGTGATGGTCTAAAGACTTCAGGGTGACATACTGAATTCCATTACATTTCTTGTCTTGTTGATGAAGTTCTGTAGTGCTGTGTCTTCTGTGTTTTTATCGTCAGGGGTGCACAGCCTTTTCTCCCACACACTCACCCTGCCTGAAGTTCTTTCTTGTTCTTCACTGTGCGCCCAGATGGCAGCTCCCTCAGCAGCAGCCTCTTCCACAGTGCTCCACTCAGTCTTACTCCAACTCACCAATGTGGGGATTTATGATCTAAATTAATTGAAATTTTCTTTTTTGGTTACTTTTATAAGCTGTTAAAAAGAGCTGTTCATTCCAAGTTGCAAGTATCCTTGAAACCTCAGAGACTTTGAGCTTCCTGGGGTGGGGTGGGTGAGGTAGGAGAGGGAATTGCTGTGCATGTGTGTGACTTTGGACCGAGGTGGAGTTTTTCATCAGGACCACAATCAGCTCTGTTCACCATCCGCTCCCCAAATAACCACTCAGAGATTATCTGTTAATTATAAATGCTTACCCAGTAGCTCAGGCTTATTGATAACTAGCTCTTACTTCTTAAATTAACTCACATTTCCTATTTACGCTCTGCCACATGGCAATACCTTTGTTAGCATAGCGTGTTCATCTACAGCTCCCCTGTGTCTGGCTGGCGACTCCTCTGACTCCGCCCTCCTCCTTCCCAGTGTCCTTAGTTTGGTTGTCCCACCTACGCTGTCTGCCTGGCTGCCTGCCAATCAGCTCTTTTATTAAACCAATCAGAAGGTGCCTTGGCAAAGACACATCTTAACAGTGTACAAAAAGATTATTTCATAGCATTTTCCCCTTTTTGTCTAATTAAAAAAGGTTTTAACTTTAACATAGTAACACTGTGGAAGAGAGGAACAGTTGTGCTTGTATGGTGCTGGACATGTGTATATTTTATAGAGAGCCCTAGTGTCATATATTTCATAGAGTGACATGGATGTGTGTGAAATCAAATAGGGTGTTCAGTGGCCATCCAGAGTCTGTAACTATTATGAAATCCTCTTCCCTAAAAGACCTGCAGGTTTTGAGTTTCCTCATTTTCTGAGAGGAGAGAGGGACTGAGCAGGTAGGAAAGACCGCTGGCACTGAGGACACCAACCAGGCACTGAGTCTCAACGGCTGTAGTTTGTATCTCCTAGCAAGGCTGGAAAAGGCGCATGGTCAATTCCCTTAGCAATTTTAAAGTTGTCGAGCAGTGGTGGCACACACTTTTAATTCCCAGCACTCAGGAGGCAGAGACATGTGGATTTCTGAGTTCAAGGCCAGCCTGGTCTACAGTGCAAGTTCCAGGACAGCCAGGGCTACCCAGAGAAACCCTGTTGCGAAAAACAGACAATTTAAAGACTCCTATAGTTACCGAAATGCAGAATGACCGATAGATAAACAACCTTCTGAAGTTACTCATGGCACTTGTGGATTCAGCCTGAGACTTGCCAGACCTGGAGATCCATGTGCAAGGGGGAGCTATGCAGTACTTTTCAGACTGCATGGCACTAAGTGTTGGACTCATTGCCAAAGTAGCATTCCAAACAACTTCTGCACAAGAACTGAACTGCAGAAGGCTTGAGGCTAAGTGCACACCACTTGAAACATCCTTCCTGTACGGTTGTCTGTCACTTCCCAACTGTCTGCAGCCAACCATAGGACTATACAGTAAGACAACTGCTTGGAAAGTCAAGAGTGTCACAACTTTTACCTGTTTGAAGCAAAAACCTAGGTAGAATTATAAACATCTGTCATTGAATTGTTAATCTTTCTTTGTCACTATTTATCAGCCTCTCTAAATTAAGCCCTGGGGCTTTTCTGACTGTCTCTGCATCTGAACTCATAGCATCAATTTATGTTTTATGACAATTTTGAAGCTTGTGAAATGAACTTTAGTCATATGATAAAAAGTTAACAATGAATGGAGTCCCTTAGTGGAAGCAAAGGAAAGAATAGCACAGCTTGCTCCTTAGGGATTGTGTTTGGGGTCTTTGGAAGTCATATCCGTGAAAGGAATAACATCAGGTATCTTTTCATAAGTAGATGCAATTTTATAGATTCAGGTATGAACCAGACAGCGTTTGTAGACTATTGTGCTATTCCTGATTCCAAGGTCATGATTTGTACAGCTAAAAACTTGGCAGATATCTTTAGACATGAAAGTTAGTGTTACTTTAGTTTACTAGTGGTAGCGTGGCTGTGATAGCTCCATCAGGTTTGGTAGCTGTCTTTGAAGTGCTGTCATGGCACCCTTTTGCCTCAGGACAGCCATGCTGGGTTGCCATTAAAGGTCACAGGGCAGCTGCACCTTAAGGATTCCCAGTTTGTGTTTGAGGCAATAGTTTAGTTGGTAAAGTGCTTGCTGTGCTAATAGGAGGACCTGAGTTTGATCCCCAGCATCCATGTGGTACATGGCGGTACATACTTGTAATCCTAGTCCTGGGGTGATGGAGACACACGGGTCCCTGAGGCCCATTGGCTGGCCAGCCTAGTCTATTCAGTGATCCCAGGTCCCAGTGAGAGACCTTGTCTCAAAAAACAAGATAGACACCTGCACACACACCACACACATGACTTTTGACTCTTGTACAAGGTTTTAAGGGGCTAAGTTATTTACTTTTAATGAACAGGGAACAGGATTTCATGGTTTTTAGCTATTAGATTCAAGACTTTAAAAGCTCATAAAGAGCATGTGATGCATCAAGTTACTTTTTAAAGCCAATCTTCTGATAAGAATAAATGAACTCCATATAAAGGTTGAATTTCCTTTGAAAGCTATATACTGGCGCAACACACTCTGCAAAGTTCCCAGTGAAAATTGTATCTTACTCAACTATGGAATTCTTTGAGAGGGGAAAGAAGAAAAAGAAAGACTATACTGAGCAGAACTCAGTGGAGCAAATGAGGAGGACTTGAGATGGTCAGGGTTCCTGGGATGTCAGGCTAGCACGTGCATCCTATGGACTTTGTGGATTCAGTTGGGAGTTGCCCCATTTCTGTCCTGCACAGAGTTGGTGCTGCTAGGAAACTACTAACCACAGTGACTACCATTTCACCCACTCAGTATCATCACGTCCTTTAGTGGACTTTGCTCTGTGTTGAAACAGTTACAAGGTGTAGCCTGGCACAAAGAGATACTGTTTCAGCTGACATTGCCCAGAAGCCTATCCTGATGTGGTCAAAAGAGTTAGCATGTGGAGTGGTTGCCAGTGGTGGGCCATATCTATGGTACTAAAACCCTGCGTCTCCCTCTAGGAATTTAACTCATGATGCAAGAACACGTTATTTAATTGGAGAATGAATTGAAAATTTTGGCTTATAGGGACAGACAGATCATTCAGTTGACTTTGTTAAACTTGGACTGGAGATAGCCAAGAACACTGTACTGTGTAAGAGCAGTAAGTGCTCTTAACCATTAGGTCACCTGCCCCTGAGAAAGAAATGTAGTATGTGAGTAATTACACATGGGCGTGTGACTGGGGCTCAGACTGTGTGTATGATGGTGAAACAAGAGAGTGATCTTCCTGCCTGTCAGTGTATATGCTTAGTACTAGGCACACATGTAAAGGGACATGACAACTATATGTGGCACATTGGTGCTTAAAACCCAAGGCCAAATTTCTTACTTACGATTATGTGTGAAAGGAAAACACACAGATGAGGGTCTGATGGCATATGCTCAGACTTTTGATTTTATCAGTTTAGAGTTTTGTGTGACATCTGTTTCTTCAGCATACTCTGTGTGTAGGGAGTCGCTCCAGTATAAAGAATCAAGCTCTGAGAAAAACAGAAAAGGGTGTGTGTATCTCAGAAGGCTTGCATGCCTGTGAAGACCCAGCCCTTTCCAGTACAGTGCAGCTGTGTAGGAACTCCCGAGAAAGAGTAAGAACTAGGAGAGGGTTCTTGCAGCTATGCTCACTTGGGTGCTCTCTGCCGAAGGACATATCCTATAGCATTCCCTGCCTAACGCTGAAGCCATTGGCTCAGCAGAGCTGGTGAGCTCCCAGGACACTGCTAGGGTCCCCAGTCTCTAGTTTTTCTTCGCCTTAACTTGTTTAAACCGCTGTACACACAGATGGTACAGTGATAGGCAGTGGTCAGAGAACTGCCACAAAGCATCATTTGAGACTCCTGTGACTCAAGGCAGCTAGCGATAAGTCACAGGATGTTGAACAACATGCTCTTAATTGGAAGGCAGAGCAGGAGACTTGGGGGGAGTCCCTGCAGATGCCATGGCCAGCAGAGTAGTGATCCAAATAAGACAAGAAGGAAATGTGGTTCAACATGACTTAATTAGCTGGAGTTGGCTCAAACTTCTAGGGTGTGACACTGGACAGTTTATTTTTCAGGAATTAAATGCAGAACCATTTTGGAAAAAGGCTTTCTGGTAACAGATATCTCAGTCCCATAGAGGAAGACCGGGTGTGGTCTTGGTCATATAGATAAAGTAGAGGTCACTAAACTACAAAGTACATATGACATGTCTCTTAAGCATGGGTTCTACTGACTGAGAAGCTTAAGGTAAAGGTTTAGGGAGCGACTGTGGGAGATTCAGGTTAGGCCTGCTCTACAGATAGCAAAGGTCATGGGGTTATTAACTACATCTATTCTGCTCCCAGCCTTCTGGGCGGAAAGCAGGCACACGTCCTTTCTGTTGAAGAGACATCCCTGCGTATTTGGCATTAGTGATCTCCCTAGTGCTTATCTGTGGGTACAAGGACCTTGTGCCCTCTACAGGAGACCATTTGGGCAGTAATGTGATGTTGAAAGGGCTGCTGAGCTGTCTCCCATTGATAAGCAGTGGAGTGAGACAGAGGTAGTCAGGAGACTGACTGCTCCTGTGTGGCTGGAGGTGGTGGTGGTCTGAGCCAGGGGTAGTGATGGAGGTGGTAAGCAGCTAGGGAGTTGACAGCACTGACTCCCGGATCAGGCAGGACCAGTGTCTGCATAGTGGATCTGTGAAAGGGCGTGGGGAGTTGTTTGGGCCTTGGTTTGTCAGATGTGTCTGCAGACGTGGGAATGGCGGTGACTGTAGAAGTCCTGGCACACGGTGCTAGAGAAGACCTCTGTTAGGCCAGCATGGCCTGTCACTGTCCTTGGCAGCAGAAGACTTTCTGTGTTCAGGTACACGTGGATTTCTGATCTGGGCCGTCACGTTTTACTCTTTTCTCCAATAGGATGGCTCCGGAGCGTATGATGTCCCTGTCACAAGTTTGTGTCCCTCTTGTTACTCTGCCTGATTTTGAACCCCTGGTGGAGGCTCTACTTACCTACCATGGACGTGAACCTCAGGAAGTCCTCTCGCCTGAGTTCTTCGAAGCTGTAAATGAGGCCGTCTTGTCGTGAGTCCATCTATCTTATCACTCAGTTTGTTTTTCCTAGCTGTAGAATGTTGTGGTATGGGAAAAAATATGACAGTGTATTTAATGGTCTCAGTTTCCCTTTTTATATTTATTTATTAATTGATTATTAGCTTATGGAAGTTGGTCTTCTTGTTGCTCCATCTGGGTACCAATGATTGAACTTGGGCTAGGCATCAGGCTTGACAGCAAGCATCTTTATGCTTATAGTCCCTCACCCCAGCCATCCCAGTTCCCTTTAGTGCTCTTGAAGATCCCAAAGAGTTCTGTGCTTTCCAATATTTGCCCCATATGAAACCACACCCAGAAATTTATGAAATGCTTATTGAGCTGGGGCAGAATACTTGCCCAGCACAAGGCACAGGTTTGGTCCCCAGTCCTTCAAAGGGAAGGGAAGGAGGGAGGAGGAAGGGAGAAAGAATATTACTTCATAAGAAAGTTGCATCATTTGAAAGCAGTAATAAAGGACTGCGAAGATGGTTTAGCAGGTAGGAACGCTCGCCGGGCAAGCGCAACTTCAGGTCCTTATCAACACATAAAAGCTGTACATGGTTGGACATACCCATAACCCAAGCATTGGCGTGTGTTATGAAAAAGGTGGATCCCCGCGGCTTGTTTGTCAACCACTCTCAAAAGGGGAGATCCAGGTTAAATTAACGACCCTATCTCAAGGGAATAAGATGGAGAGTGATGGAGCAGGTTACCTACTGTCCTCCTTTGACTTCTGCTCATGTGCATAGGAGTTCATGCATCATCATTTTCATAATACTCACAATATAGTAATAATGGAGGTAATAGTAATCATAAACAATAACATTAGTAACAATAAACAGCGAGCTTCTGTAAGACAGAGATAACCTGTTAGACGGTAGCACTATTTTTGTGTCTGAGGCGTCTCTTTGCCTGGCATTGGAAAGCTATGTTCGGTCTGTGGGATACAGTGCTTTGGTGCCTGTCCCCACACAGCTGCATAATTAGAGACGCAGTTCTATCACATTGGCCACTGGAGATGGAGTGGATAGTTTTCTTTAATCTAAATTTGAAACGGTCATGTTTTTAAAAGTTAGTAGCAGTGTGGGATCTGAGCTTATACTAATGAGACTTTTATACTCTGTTACATTAAAGTCCATTGACCGGGCCTGGGGTGGTGGCTCACCTGGCAGAGTGCTTGCCATGCAAGCATGAGTGCTTGAGTTCAGATCCCCAAGACCCAAGTAGAAAAGCCCCATCGTGGTGTCACATACCTGTGACCCTAGTGAAACGCACTCGGAGACAGGAGGGTCCCTGGGGCGACCTAACAGGGTCAGAAGTTCCAGGCTAAGTTGGTGATTACAGAAGATACCTAGTGTCTAGCCTCTACATGTGCACATGCATCATATACATGCATGTACACACATGCACACAGTCATGCGTTGTTTATGATTTATTAAAGCCACTGGAGATCAAAACAGCAAAGCAGCCCCTCTAGTTAGCTATAGAAGCTGGGCGGCGGTGGCATACACCTTTACTCCCAGGACCCAGGATTAAGAGGTAGATGGATCTCTCTGAGTTCAAGGACACACTGACTACATCAAATGAATCCAGTCTTAAAAGAAACAGCTCACACAAGGTGATCTCAGCACCCGGGATCACACTCCTTTAATCCCAGCACTAGGGAGGTAGAGACAGGAATGATGAGGCTGGGTGGAAAAAGGAATAAAAGGAGGAGGAGACAGGATCTGAGAGCCCTTTGCCTCTGAGGATTCCTGGAGACAGGATTGCCATTTCAGCTGGCTAGAGGTAAGATCTGCTGGCTGGGCTGCTTTGCTTCTCTGATTGTCAGCTTGAAGCCTGAACCCCAATATCAGTCTCTGGGTCTTTATTTTTCATGTTACCGTCAGAAGCCTGTTTTGTAGTTCAGGTCTTGCACCTCCGTATGGCTTTGTAGTGTGATGTGTGGCTCGTTTGGAAAATCTCCACCCTTATCTCATGTTCCTAATGTTGGTATGTTCCATTATACAGTGAAAACTTACAGTTGCTGTGCTCACTGTCATCCTTGATGACATGCCACAAAGTGTTGAAAAGCTGTCAGAAGTTTTCCACAGTTGTAATTCCTGTTTAAAAGCTTAAATTTGGACTGGCAAGACAACTCAGTAGGTGAAAGCCTGACAGCCTGAGTGGGGCGGGGAGTCCACAGGGAGGACAGAACTGGCTTCCAGAGAGTTGTCTTCTTCCTCTCACACAGGTGCCAGGGCACGTGTGCGCAGCCACTACACGTGTACGTAGTGGTAATAATAAAGTCACCTACCTTAAGATGAAGAGTATGCCCAGGGATCCCGCTGTCTCTGCTTACCTTGCTGTGGGATTACAGGTGCATGCCTCTACAAAGGGCTTAAAATGAGCAAAATAAACAAAAGCCCTCAGTGCCTATCGTGGGCTACAAATTCTATCCTTTTTTTCCCTTAAAGGGGACCTGAAGGTGGGGTTTAAATGAGTCCACCAGACCCAAGATAAATGAGAAATAGGTGTTTATTAGGGAAGCACTTACACAGATAGGAGTAAATAATCGCCACGGTCTTCCTGCTCCAAAAGATGCAGTCTCTGCCCTTCCAATGCTCTCCACAACCTAAGAGCATGTGAGCCAGACCTTCCTCTACCTTATAATGGGTCATGTCTGCACCTGAAATCATGCTCAAAGGGTGGTTCACTGGCAAGGCAAGATGCCACTACAGGGAGCCTGGTCACTTTGTTAGTTGTTAAGAAGGTGTGTGCCATATACTTACATGAGTGACCATTGTTAATGGATTGTCATTCTTTCAAGTCGCTGCGTATGGAATGAAAGTGTCACGTGAGGCAAGGGCCCACACTTGCACAGGAGTGACTCTCTGCAAACAGAACAGGCTGGCGCTGACTGTCTCAAGTTCTCCTTTACCATGAAAAGTTTCTAAAACTCTTCTCAAGAGTGACAAGTAACAAAATCTGTATCTTATACAGTCCCATCAAGTGCTCCTATTGAACATGTGAACAAGACATGTCCCTGTGAAGGTGTGGGCAAGGGTGAGGGTGCAGAAACTGTCTCTGATCACCCAGGTACAAAGTGTGCCTGCTGTTGCTTTTGCACTATGGAGTGTAGTGGTTCAGGAACACCCATGAGACTCCAGCTACTCAGCACTTTGTATGTCTATGGCTAAGTTTCACAGGAAAGGTCTTAGTGTTTGGCTGATATTGCCAGTAGATGGACCAGGGTGCAGCACTTGCAGCCGGGTCCGGAAGGTCACATCCCAGGAGACACTAATGAGCTGTAGCATTTCCCTTTAAACCACTTGATTCATTCTTACCACTCTCAATGGCCGTCGGAAACCACTGGAAGTCACTCTCCGTGGATGCCACAGTGAACTCGCACTGTGACGGCATGTAAGCGCGGTGCTACAGAGGACACAGGGCAGCAAATGCCAGCCGCTGTGAAGTTGGGAGAAGACAGCTTTCCTCAGTCCTGCTCTCATTTGTGTACACATGCTCTGGAGTGGAGGCCGGTGCCTCATGAGTCAGCGCTCTGATAGGTTGGCTCCTTCTCTCCTGACAACACAGCTGGGGGACGAGAGCACAAATCTCCTAATCCCCCTTTAAAGTCAGGTGTGCATTCTTCAAATTTTTTTCTAGATAACACGGTATTTTATTATGTATTGGGTGTTGGTGACATTATTGGAGGATTTTATAAAAACAGGCATACACAAAAATATACAGATGAACACTTCTAGAATAATCTATCAAATTTCTGTGGGCACTGAGGTGCTGAACACACACTAATGATATTAAGTTGGCTCTAAGAAAAGAGTATATATTTGTAAGAAAATGTACTATACATTTCATTGTGTATGAAATGTGGTAAATTATAATATATGTGAATCATACATAAAAATATGTAACTATAAAATATATACTGCATCTTGGTAAAACATCTTCTATAAGATATATAATTATCCAGAATAATTCAGATAAAAATTTAGAAAACTTTCAAGAGTTTTTTAGATTTATTTTTCTTTTATATGTATGAATAATGTCTTGCCTGCATACATGTGTGTGTGTGTGCCAGCTGGATCCCCTGGAACTGAGGTTACAGGTGGTTGTGAGGCACCATGTAGGTGCTGGGAAGCAAACCTGAGTCCTTGGTAAGGGTTACACATGTGCTCTCAACCACTAAGCATCTCTCCAGCCCCCTTCAAGAGTTTAGAGACACATTATTGCAAACAAATGAAAGGAATATATACTTTTATTATATTTCCATGTAGGCACAAAGGAAAACATCGGAGTATTTAAAATACTTTTTTTTTTTTGGTTGTGAGCTTAGCCTTTAATGTCTGAGTATCTCTCCAGCCCTTAAAATACTATTTTTTATACTAATAATATTACAACATTTATATCAGGTATATCTAGACATGGCAAAAGCATAGTAGAAGAAAGAGAATGAGCTTTAAATGAATCTCTGAAAATATATACAAATGCCCTAAATGTTCTTACCTTTAAATTCTTTTTCAAATATAAAAATGCACAAACATGTTCCTTTGCATGTCAGAGAAGTGACGTCGTGTAGTCACTGTGCAGCTCCCCTATGCACTCGTGAGCGTGAGGACTGGAGGTGTAGCCCAGTGGTGGACCACTTGCCCAGCCCTGGTTCAGTGAGGGAGGAGGGATGAGGAGGGACCAGGGAAGTTAAAAGCTACCAGCATTATTATAAAAATGCTGTGAGCTCACAGGACCTTGAGTGAGTCCACATTGCCCTGCCCACAGGGTTGCTGTGGACTGTACAGGTAGTGTTTGGACCAGTGTTTCTTTCTCATGGAGGTTTCTAGATTCTACAAAGAACATTGATGTGATTTAAAAATATTTACTACTGTGTTCCTTTAATTTGTTAAAAGCACAGTGCTTTAAAAAACATTTTATTAGTATATTTCCCCCAATTCATTGTTATTTAAATGACTTTAGACAGAAAATGGGAATTGTTAGACATATAAGCATTTTTTTGTTTGCTTGTTTGTTTCAAAACAGACCTTTTAGGGCCGACAAGATGGCTTAGGGGGTAGGTAAGAGCACTTGGCAGCCAAGCCTGTTCACCCAAGTTCATTCTCAACTGAAGGAAAAGACAGAATCAACTCCTGCAAATTGTCCACCAGCATATCTGAAGTTGTTACCGGGACCTAAGTTCTCCTGTTTTGCAATTTCTGTCCCCCTCCCCCAGTTTGTTAGACTCAGAGTTCAAAGTTCCTTTGAACTTGGTTCATAAGTTCCTTTACGTTTCTTTCAAGCTGTAGGGTGGTTTTGCAAAGCTTTTGTTAAAATGGTAGGTTGCTTTGCGCCACTTTCAGGTTGCAGAACATTTGGCCCTCTCTGGCATGGTGAAGGATGCCAGCCCCCTCCCACCTGGATGTAGGTAGCCTGGGAGTTCTGTGAGCCCGTGCTCAGCCCCTGAATGCAGATGGGCCTGGCCTAACTTGGTGCTCTCTGTTCTGACCTATTATTGCATTCATGCCCTCCTAACTGTTTTTAGTAGTAAGATTCCAGAGTGTTCATAATAAAATAAGTCTATTTATTCTCATATTTCTTCCTTTGTGGTTTAATGTGTGTGTGTGTGTGTGTGTGTGTGTGTGTGTTTTGCTTGTTTTATCTTCCGTATAAGCTCTAAAAGTGATTTGGTCTCAGGAAAGACACCTTACGTTATCTGGGGAAGACCTCATCAAGTGTGTGGGTTGGCCTAGGAAGAACAGCATCTTTGTGTGTTACAGCTTCCTGTCCACCTGTCTGCCTGTTCAACTTCACTCTGTGACCTAGCAGCATTTGCTGTGTGACACTGTGTGTGCATTTGAGGCTTTTCTTACTCTCTGTTGATTGTCTTTGGTTTTTTCTTCCTCTCTGTTGATTGTCTTTGGTTTTTTTCTTACTCTTTGTTGATTGTCTTTGGTTTTAAATCCTTGGCTGTCATCAGTGGGTCTTCTCGTTCATCTCAGGTGTCCTGTTGTTGTTGCATTTGGGAAATGAAGAGTTCAAAAGAGAATGGAGTCCCTGGTAGAGTGTTTCCATTTTCCATATATAACTCTTAACATTTGTATACAGTACATACTTCATCTTCTGTGAAAGCTGACAGTCCAGAGAAGGCTAAGTTGTTTAATGTGTTCAAAAAAGGTTAAAACGAGACCTACGTATGGTAGCTCACACTTGTAATCCCAGCACTCAGAGACTGAGACAGGAGGATTGCCACAAATCAAAGCCAACCTGGGCTATACCAAGACTCTGTCTGGAAAAAAAAAGCCAACTAATCAAACAAAGTGAAACATCAAAGCATAATTTCATGGTTAAAGTCTGAAAAGCTGGGGCCTGGCGGAATGGAACAAGGGCTAGGAGCACACGAGTGAGAGAACTTGAGTGTAGTTGAGAGCATCCACGCTGGCAGCTCACAGCCGCCTGTAACTCCAGCTCCAGGGTGATGTGGTGTGATTGATGCCCTCTTCCGGCCTCTGTGGGCATCTGCACACACACAGCACACCCTCACGAACAGACAAACACATATCCATGCAAATAAACACGAAAAGTTGAGGTCATTTTTTTTCTGTCTTCTTCAATCCTTCTGCCAAAATTTACTCAGTATGCCTAAATTTTTGAGAAATCTGCCATTGCCTTTGTTATTCATGGACCTTGAGTGGTCATTATCTACAGCTTAGTCCTTGAGGTTCTAATGGTTTTCCCACCAACTCCCGCCTTTCACACAACACAACACAGTGGAAGCTCCATTTCTGATTGTAGGGATCTATCCTCGTTTTGTGTCCAGTCTCCCGGACCACCCCTTTTTTGGGGACAAGAGTTGGATTAAAGCAGACCACCTTTGGCATCTTTTGTAAACCCCAATAGCAATTTCAGAAATCACTGACCAGTAGGCGTGGTTTCCGGAGCCCAGGGTGAGGACCTGCCTGCCTTGCTCTTATTTCGCTTATGATAGAGCATTCTCCCTCAGCAACTAAAAAAGTTTATTTGGTTTGGAAGCTTAGGTCTACTAATCCACAAGGGACAGACTGTCCAGAAATGCTGGGTGGTCCTCAGAGTGTCCAATTCCAGCAGCTTCAGAACAGCAAGTTATCCCAGCAGCCGCATCAGCTGGAGACTTTCCATGGACGCTTTCCTGTGGAGAACCCGTCCGCCACATGTCCACAAAGGAGGCTGACTCAGTGAGCCATGCAGATTGATGCTCCACACCCTGCGCCCCTCCCAGCTGGAGCATTTCCCCACATGGCTTTGTGGCCTTCTAGAAACCACAGCTTTCTTTGACCAAAGTAGCCTCGCCTGTGTTCCGCTTCTCCACCACTCACCACAGCACATGGCGGAATTCCTGTGCTTTATAATTGGCTGGGCGTCTGTTGGCCTTGGCTTCCAAATACAGTCACGTATTTCCAGAAATGGGCAGTCTGTTTCCTCTAAACAGCTCACGCTGGTTCCCCTTTGTGGTTTAGATAACCTAGAGGAACCTTTTAATTTCTTGACTCAAATGTCGAACCTAACTTTTTATAAAATTCATCCCTGGGATGAATTTAGGCAAGCTGCAGATTGCCTAAAATCTTTCAGAGGTGGGAGGGCTGCTGAAGTTCCCTGGTTAGTCTGTGGGCTGTTAGTAATTGAGTGTGTCGTGTCCTCACAAGCACCGGGGGCCTGATGACGGCACGCAGAGCCTCCTTTCCCTGTGCTTGAAGCAGATGAAAGAGGAGATGTGTGCATGCATGGCTTCCATATTATGACAGAGTAAAGAATATATGTGTGGTCTCTGTCCAGGCTTATAAAACTTCTGGGGATTTCCAAGTAATAGGGTAAGGGAGTTGTCTTTTGGTACAATATGCCTTTTCCAACCACATGTGAGTTTAGGCTAAGGGGTGAGTCTGCTGGGGTTCAGGGCTAGCTTCAGGGTCAGGGCTAACAGCAGAGCCACCAGTCTTGTGACCACCAGGATTGGGCGTAATGACCAGGGGCTGGTGGTAACATCAGATCAACCACAGGGCTTGAAGAGCATACAGGTGAACACAAAGACATTGCCAGACTCTTGTGCCCAGACTCTGAGGGCAGAGAAACCCCAAGCCCATACCCCATATGTCTGTGGGTCTCTTCTGTCCAACCATTCCTGGTTGTTTCTTTTATAATGAATCGCTGATGGTTGTAAGTAGAGCATTGTTGTAAATTCTGAGCTGCTTTACTAAATTGTTACACCCAAAGAGGGGATCATGGGAAGCTGTTTTTAACCAGAAGGCTTGTCATTTGTGGATGAGTCTCTTACTGGTGGCTGTAGTAACCATGGGTAGCTGGCATCAGAGTCAGATTGAAGCAGTAGACATTAGTGGGGTATCCAGAGAGATGGAGAGGAGGTTGGGAGAAAAGTCCTATATAGTTGGTGAGAGATGTGTGTGAGTACAATTAGCTCCTGGCAGCATGGATGACCACAAAAGGCGACTGTGTGACATGTGGCAACCATATGACTAATAAGTTAGAACACAACACTTTTGAGAGTGAGAGGCATTCCTGTTTATAGTTATGAGCTTGCCACACACGAGCTGGGGTGTATCTTTACTCCAAGATTGAGGAGGCTCGGGTGCCAGTGACATGCGGAGCAGCACCTCCACCCAGGAAGTGCCCTCCCCCAAGTTAAAAGCTGGGAGTACTCCTTGACATGCCTGTGACCCCCAGGAATGGGGGGGGGGCAGGGGAATGCTATGGAGACAGGAGAATTGCTGTGCTAGCTGGTTGCCAGCCTAGCCAAAAAGCAAAAAACAAAAACAAAAACAACCATGCACTATAGGTTCAGGAATAGACCCTGTTTCAAAGGAGTAACGCAGAGAGTAATAGAGATCTGATGTCACTCTCTGGCCTCTGCACATACAAATGCATGGCAATACACACATGTACATATACCACACTGTCACACACACTTAAACTGCACATAAAGGCAGGAAACTGAAATAAAGCTGCATGGCACTGTTTGGCTGTAACAGTTTCACTGTGCACCAACCGGGCCGTCTTCCATCAAGACTTACATTCACATCCATCTATCACGTATTCACAGTGTGGTCTGTGCTGTGTGTTATGTGTGTGCTGCTACACTGTGCTGTGTGTTACGTGTGTGCTGCTACACTGGTCCCTCCTAGCCACTTCTGTTTTACAGACAAGTCAGCTGGAGCTGTGAAGGGCCAGGTCACTGCCTTAGGGCTATGGACTCAGTATGGGACTCAGTCTACTTCAGCTGTTTAAGACATGGCATGCTTTTCATGTTTATGCTTTTGGAAGCAGTTTTCATCTTCTAAGTGTTCCTTTAAGTTTTTAGGTGGGTGATGGTCGTGGCATTTTGCAAATAGGTGTGTAAATACCTACCGCTGCCAAGACCATGCTGAGAGGCCTCACACACTTGATTAGTAATTGCTATTTGAACATTGCTCTTTTCTTTTTTTTCTTTTCAGGAATCTATTTCTGTTTAACCTTGTGATTGTTTCTTGCTCAAAGGAAAAAGATGATTCTGCCTGCGTCCTCTGTGGTCAGCCTCTGGTTCCGCCATCTCCCAAGTCTTGAAAGAGCAACTCTGCATCTTTTTGAAAAGCTGTTCTCCAGTGAGAGGCATTGCCTGCGAGAAATGGAGTGCTGCATAAAAGAGTCATTGCTGGTACGTGCTGGGCTTTGGTGACAGTAGTAAAAAGTATGACCAGAGCAGGGGGCCTTTAAGCTTACCATTTATGCTTTGTGAGGAGCATCTTATGATTAGAAGCGTCCTTATTTACATCTGTGTGTGTGAGTGTGTGTGTGTGTGTGTGTATGAGAGTGTGTGTGATGTGTGTATGAGAGTGTGTGTATGTGAGTGTGTGTGTGCATGTATATGTGTTTGTGTGTGATAATGTGTATGAAAGAGTGTGTGTGTGTGATGTGTATGTGAGTGTGTGTGTGTTGATTCCAGCCACTTCCTGACGATAAGGAGGTTCAGATGCTCTCCTATATTTGCCATGTTCCATCACATTGCCCCATTTCACAGGAGAAAACAGACCATGTCCTTACCTCTGGCATGTGTAGAATGTAGTTCCCAGGGATCTGAAGAGGCCAGAGATGCAGAATAGGCTTTTAAAAAATATTGTTTCTCATTTTAACATCTTGTAGATAAGAGAGAAAGAGCTAAAATACAAACTCAGAAAGTGAACATAGAGCTCTTCATAATGAGAAAGTGGAGTCTTGAAAAGAAACAAGCTCAGGAAAATGTCTAAAGCAGCAGAACCAGTTAGACTGGCGTAAGTTTTCTTTTGGGTGCAGCTCCTGCATACAGAAGTTCCCTTCAGGAGTGGTCAGGATCTGGCTGGTTGGAGTGTCTGCCTTTAGTGGGGTTAGAGAGGTTCTGTAGGAACCAGTGTCTCTGGGGAGAAAAAAAAAAAAGATACCCAAACTACACATCACACAATATGTGGTGACAATTTCGCTCTAAGAATCAAGTTTTCCCCAGTGAGGGTAGAACCTTTTATTTAATCCAGTGACAGGCTGAGACAGAAGTATCTTTCAAGTGAACTGCTTTCTTGTAAGATATATAAAAAGAACAAGCAAAAGATGTGTGTGTGTATCTGTGTGTGAGAGTGTGTGTGTGTCTGTGTGTAAAGCAAACTAAACTGAGCACAGTGGTTCACTGACTTGTTCAAGTACTCGTCAGTTGAGCCTAGTTTGAAATCAGTTTGGTTGGTGGGGTCGCAAAATGTCTGCGGTGGATAAAGTTGCTTGTTGTCAGGTTCAACATGAGCTCAATACCCAGGACCCACATGGCAAAAGGAGATAGGAAACTACCACAGATAGTCATGTTGTGACATGTACCACCACCCCCTAATAAATAAAATGTAATTTAAAAACAGCCTGGGCAACATAGCAAGACCACATTAAGAATATGAAAGAGACTTACTGTGCACAGAGTGCTAATAAGAAACCAGCCAGTGTCCACCAGGAGACCAGCTCCTTCAGGCAGTGGGCCTAGATTTTGGTGAAGACCTCAGAGGCTTTAAAGAACTTGTTCACTGAGGCAGACCTGCAGCTGCCAGGTCCTGTTTATTGTGCATGCTCACAGGGCAGAGTCACAGCGACTTGTGTCTCAAATGCAGTCTGCAGCAGCAGTGTTTCCTCTTCTAGAAGGTGTTTCATCTCAGTTTCCTAGTGTCAGGTTCTGGAGTAAGAGGTCCAGGACACATATCCACACACGCTTGTCACTGTGGCTTTCGGCCACCCAGCATGGTTACAGAGAGGAGTTTGTGTTGTCAGAGTCGTCAGGTGAGTCGAATTTGAGCTGTGCAGTGGTGGCGTACGCCTTTAATCCCAGCACTCGGGAGGCAGAAGCAGGCGGATCTCTGTGAGTTTGAGCCCAGCCTGGTCTATAGAGCGAGTCCCAGGACAGACAGGGCTGTTCCACAGAGAGACCCTGTCTCGGAAGATCCCATGTCCCCAAGAGTCATCCTGTGGCTAAAGAGCACAGCGTTGCAGGTGCGGCGGGGCTGCCCTACAGGAACCCCAGCAGCCTCCTCTGCGCTCTCAGTGGTTCTTATGCCCTGGGTGTCTGATGGAGGCAGCGAGTTCCCATAGCAGTGCAGGATAGTGGCAGCTCCACTCAAGAGCCAGGGAAATGGGAGAGCACGTGTTGGCCGTGGTCACGGCCTAGACTGAGGAAGGTGCCAAGGCTGCCTGGCTGCCCTGCGCTGTTGAAATCACTTTTCAGATTGGAGACCATCAGGGAATTAGTCATGGGCAGCAGTTGCTCCAGTTCTCTCTCACACACGTTTGTGCATATGTATGTACATTTGCACGAATGAGTGCTACTTCTCACCATTTTCAAAAGCTACATAGAATTTTCAGGAGCAGCTTCCTTGCAGAGCCTGTAGATCATCTAGAAGCCCTCTGGAACAGCCCCTTCCAGGTTAAGATGCAGTAAGTTACTTTATCTGGTAAATGTCTTTATTTCTAAATTAAATGTGCACATTGTGACTTGTTATTTTCTCTCTGGCCTGCCTTGCTCTCAGTGCAAAACGACGACACTGCGTTCAGGCTGCTTATCACAATCCTTTACATCTTCCCTCAGTGGCAAGCTTCCCAGTCCCGGGGATTGCCTGTGACTGTCGATGTCATGGCTTCTTTTCTGAACCTTGTCTGCATCTGTTTCACCTGGAGCTGTCAGCCCAACCATCTTTAGTGAGCACAGGAAAGTGTCGTCCCCCCAGACGCAGTATTGAGGGAACCTCAGACTCCTGGTCAAGGAGCTTAGAAACCACTTATCAGGATCATGTGTGGGAAGCTTCAGAGCTTTTATTATGGTTGACGAGGGACTTGAGGGGGGTGTTACTTGGTTAAATTTATTGTGGCATTGCCAGGATGTGACCTCTCTATGCCTTGTGGTTCATGGAGGTAATTACAATACAGACAACAAGCTGGAAGCCTCTGATTGGCTTAGGCAGATCTCCTCCGCCATACTGAGCCCACAGAGCCAGAGAGCCCAGCAGGGTAGAAAAAGCCCGTGACCTGGCTGAGTGATTACAGGGGTAACTTGAAGAACCTGCTTCCTGATTGCATCATCTGATTCATTTATCGCAGGGCAGCATCTTCGAGCATTGACAGGGCCATTTGCAGTATCAGATCTGTAAGACTCAGCTTGACTGCTACGTTTTTTGCTGCCCAAGAAACCTGATGCCAATTGCATTAGTGCTAGATTCTGACAGTAATTAAAGTGTGATGGTCTACATAACTTGTGTTTTGTGTGGAACACTGTTAATTATATTCCAATCTCTTGGGACTATCAAGAATGATTCCTGGAAATTCTATAGTTACCCAAATGTAGCAAAAACAAAAGATAAAAGTACTGTGCAAAGTGTAGTGACCTCGCTGAATGTCCTTTGGCCTTCTGGAGACTTAAGAGGCCTGGCAGTTTCTGGTAAGAGAGTGAATAATAGGAGACTAGTCTGAATTCACTTTAATTCCAAATGAGGTGTGTGTACATGCACATGCGTGAGACTTGAGAAATAAAAATGCATTCCCAAACCTGTTTATGTTTGAGATTCAACCTTTGGCTTCTTTACCCTCGATTGTCCCCAAGATCATGGCTGCCTGCCATAGTTGGTGGCCCCAGATAGATCAAGGTATTAACCCCAGTTTGTCATTTACTGTGCAGACTGAAAGTTTCAAAAACAGATGGTCTTGTGTTTCCTTTGACAGAGCAGTCACCAGGAGACCGTAATCTGTAGCCTCAGACCTGACCTTAAAAACTGACATCAGGGGAAGTAGTGAAAGCCACTTGCTAATTATGCAGCCCTTTTGGCACGATGCTCTTTGCCCAGGCTGGCCTTGTATCAAGGAGGCTGTTTTCCTGTTACAGCTCTCTGTGTGGAGCCCAGAAAGCTATTGTTTAGGTCCCCAGTTTGAATGAAAAGGGCCGGCTGGATGGCAGGGTGGCCTGTGCTTGGCTGCTACACTGTGGTACGTGCCAGAACCAGGGGCACCCCGGTTCCCATGCCCTCCTGTGCACTTCCTCGTGGGCTGACCCGCCTGCTGGAAGCCACCACTTTTGGGCCTAGGAGAGCTGCTCCAAAGAGGGGGTGCATGGGAGGCAGGAGGCAGGGTAGGGCTTTTGTTTTACTCTGATCTTAAGTCAGAGACTATTCCTCATTAATTATCTTACTTAGAAGAGTCGGTAGCTCAATGAAAATGATCTTTGTCTGGTCGAGCATTTTCATCAGTCTTGTCGGAGTGCTTCCTGCCTGAGCTCTGATGTGAGACATGTAATTAAACCAGAGCTGGAGTGGGGCGTCTGTCTGTACTGCACTTTCCAGTGTCCGCCTCCAGAGGGCACCAGATGCCCCAACATTGTCTTCAAAGAAAGCCCAGGGTACAGGACAATCTTCGCTCTTGGGGTTGCAGGCCTTGTAGCTACTGGAAGGTGGAGGGGAGGAGGACCACAAACAGACAGGCTATTAAAAAATAGTGAGCCATGGCAGCCCCTCCCATTCGAAGATGAAGTTGAGAAGCGGTAAGACTTGAGTTCGAGCATAAGTTCATACCAGCACCAAAGCTGGAGGAGTCTGTCCAGCGTGCAGAGCTGGGCATCCCACAGGGTGCACCCCCCACTTCTGTGTCCTGACACCGAGACCTCACGTAAACTTAAAACATAAGAGCACATTTGGTACTTGTTAAGGTCTTAAGCCCAAGAATGACAGATTTATCACTAATTAAACAATAATTGCATTATGGGGTACTGAAAAAAATTGCTTGTAGTATAAACAACATCTGGTAAAGATTAAAAAGAAAGCTCAAATTTGTTGTAAGAAACATGAATCTTTTAAAACAAAATAGATTCTAAAATGTGAAAGGGTTGTTTAGTTTTATGTTTAACATTTTAAAAATAGAAAAGAAAATGCCATAATAAAAGTATGTATTTCTAAAAATGCCTTATTACATAATAAATGTGAAGTTTTTTTATATAAAGGTAGATTTTTTAAGGTAAATGGTTTTTTTTTAACTTAGTAAAAAAAGTTTATTTTGAAGCCTAAGAAGAGACTTTCTATTTTGTTTGGATTTGTGTGTATTTTTGTCTCTGCGATTACTGTGGTCACCTTTTAACTCATGCCTGTATACAGAGAGGGGTGTCTCTTGTCAGTAGAACAGTGGGGGCTGACTGCACACAGGGGATGGGCTTACACCTCTGGTGTTCAGTCTGTCTCTATGATCACTTCTGAGTAAAACATCAAACAACATTAGGATGGACCAAGGAATCCATCCTGAGCCACTGAGCTTGAGCCTGCCACTCACCTGCTGCTTCCCTCTTGGTTCTGTGAGGTGGAAGACTTGTGGCTTTCATTCCTTGTTGACTTTTTCTGCGAGGTATTCACTTTTCTCTGTGAATCACCTTATGAGATTCCTGTCTCTGTCTCTCTCTCTCTCTCTCTCTCTCTCTCTCTCTCTCTCTCTCTCTCTCTCTCTCTCTCTCTCTCTCTCTGTCTCTCTCTCTCACACACACACACACACACTCTCTTGCTGTCCCAAACACACACAAACACTGTCATACATACACTGTCTCACTCTCTCTCATATACACTCTCTCAAACAACACTCTCTCACACACAAACACTGTCACACACACTATCTCACTCTCTCTCACACACACACACTCTCTCTCTATCTTGCTGTCTCAAACACACATTGTCACACAAACTGTCACACACACTATCTCACTCTCTGTGTCTCTGTGTCTCTCTGTCTCTGTCTCTCTCTTCTCTCTCTCTCTCTTGCTGTCTCAAACACACATTGTCACACAAACACTGTCACACATACTATCTCACTCTCTCTGTCTCTGTCTGTCTCTGTCGCTCTCTCACACACACACACATACAGACACACACACACTCACACACACATACAGTCTGAAAGCCATTGATAGGAAAGAGAGCCCTCTTCCTGAGAAACTGCTGTGAGTTCGCAGCCTCTTTGGAGTGTCAGGCGGCTCATAATAATCGTTGATACACCGGGATGAAAATAGTTTTAATGAGCTCCATGGTTACGCCAGAGAGTCACCCCACTCACACAACTCATGGCGCAGATGGGGAGGTGGGCTCCAGCACTCCTCACCTGTCTTGTTGATGCTCTGTCCGTCCACATTGACTCATCTTCCTGAGTGCTATTGAGGGATGGAAGTGAGCCATCCTGGGAGCGAGAGTCTCATCAGATGGCAGAGCATTCTGGTTCCCAGCAAAGGAAGAGGGCGAGGAGGCCACAGGTCTTTGTCATCATCTGTCAGTTCTCCAGTGCTCATTGAAATTGAGGGGCAAGGAAGGGTAGAGTGTTCCTTTTATCTCTTGATGACTCAGATTCCCCGGCATGAAGCAGTCTCCATGTGAAGATCGTTAGGCCAGATGGAGGAGAGGGTTTGAGAAGGAACAGCTTTTGGGGGGTGGAGAAAAACAGATGAGCAGATGGAACCTGAGGCAGCCTCCCTTCCTCCCTCCCTTTCTCCCTCCCTTCCTTCCTTCTTTCCTCCTTCCTTCCTTCCTTCCTTCTTCCTTCCTTCCTTCCTCCCTCCCTCCCTTCCTTCCTTCCCTCTTTCCTTCCTTCCCTCTTTCCTTCCTTCCTTCCTCCCTCCCTCCCTTCCTTCCTCCTTATGTTGGTAGGAAAGATGATTGACAGATCTCATGATCTGGAGGTGCACATGACTTCTGATGTCCCACCTGACCTGTGAAACACTGAGCAGAGGACATAAATCTGCATTCTCCTCGCAAGGATCCTGTAAGAGGTGGAATCTGGCTTTCAGAGAAGCATGCAGGGAAGCTTTAGCTCTGGTGAGAAAATCGGCTTCTGTGAGTCACAGGGACCTGAAAATACTTTGGTCTTTATGAAACAACTCACTGACACTGAAATTCTGCCCCGAGAAAACCTCCAGTGGCGTGGAGAGGAGGAAGGCTCTGCCAGTGAGAGTAACAAGAAGGAGGGTTAAACATCACCCTTTTCACCGCTGTTTCAGCAGGCGCCCTGCCTGTTTCAGAATCTAAAGTAGCTTGTGGAAGCTGGGAGAAACCAGGGATCTGAAGTCCTCACAAAAAGACATCTACATACAGAGTCCAGCCTCACAAAGAGTGGCTGGACTCCATGGCCTGTGAGGGTTGGAATCACCAGCCGAGCTGTTCAGAAGGAGACCACTGCCTCAAAGGAAAGCTCATTCTGTTTTTTTCTTTGACAGACTAGGTCAGAACCTCTTCCTGTGTCCTCTTACAGCTTTTCTTTCCTATTTAGAAACCCATGTCATCAGGTCACATGATTCTCAAACTCTCCTTAAGGCACTTAGAATAAAAGAAGATGGCTTTTCTTCCCCGAATCCAGTTCTGGTCCTGTTTCCCCCAGTGCACACTCAGCACTGTGTCTGAGTGGGCGTGTGGCTCCCCAGGGGGCTGGGGTCTTTAGACTTTGTTTTTAGAAGGTGTATTCCTACATAAAACAGAATTGCCCTGGCAAAGTTAGCTGAATTCTATTTCTTTAAGACATGCAGTTTGCTTCTCTCCTGTTTGGACGTTTCCATTATGATCACATAGAAGCTCCTTCAGTGTTTTTTGGGCCTATGTCCAAGTGCCCTAACAACTGTTAGTGTTTACCGTGATTCTAAAGAGCAGGCAAATTAAACTATTTTCTGAGATCAAAGCTAAGAAACAGCACGTCCTTTCTGTGTTACTCATTTAAGTAGGTGACAAGTTTATGAGAATCTGAGGTTCACTTCATTTGGATGAAGATGTGTATTGACAAAGGGTTAGAAATCATGTGTTACTCTATCTGAAAATCAGAAAGCGTTAACTTGGAAATAATTGTAAATGTCTTTGTCTGTGGCAGTCTGTAATGCTCATATATGACCACTAGATGGCACATACTCCATGTTGCGAGTTAAGCTGCCACAGCAGAACTTAACAAACGGGAAGCCAGGAGATACACTCAGCTTTCTTCAAGGTTGTTCAGGAAAGTAACATGTACGGCCTGAGGTGGCTATGAAAAAAAAAAAAAAGATCCCCAAACTAGTCATAGCAAGCACAAAATGCCTTTAGAAAGCCCTTGACTAGAGCCTGGCTGACATATCTGGATGTCACTCTGCGTTTTATAATGCAAAGTTTTAAGCCCTGAGCAAAAGTACATGGAAACTGATAAGGCCCACTGAGGTCCTACCTAGGCCCCAGGAAGCCAACTTCTTTGGATTGGAATCATCAAAAACCCACCAATGGGCTGTTTAGGACTAGAGAGCGATCTATCACCAGGTGCCATGCAGCTGTGGTCTCCATTAACCGATAAATGTGCCCTGCATCGAATGTCCAGCACAGAGCCACCTGTTTCTTAGGTGCTCATTACCAAATACAGGGCAGAGGTGGGGTGGGTTGGAGGGTGAAGAGGACAGCAGAGGCTGCTGCTGAGGCAATTGTAGGCCGGATGAGGAGGTCCTAAGACAGGTCTGTGACCTGTTGTCATAAAGTGGAAACTTACTTTTTTTTCCCCCTTCATCATACGGATTTAATATAGAAAATGTGGTTACAATAGGAATACAAAAATGTTTGCCCACAGCCCCTGCCCAGAGAGAACCACGGTTGGCCCTTTATGCGTGGGGTTTTCTGAGCCCCCACTCTTTTTATTTAGCCTAAAGGAGTGAGCCCCCTCTCTGGAGCAGCCATAGACCACTGTTTGCCTGATAACCCAGAGTTGCTACTGATGGGTACCTGTTGTGTCTCACTGTCTCATGGCCTTCTCCTTTGACAGCCTCAAGCAGCCTGCCACCCTGCCATCTTCAGAATTGTAGACGAAATGTTCAGGTAAATACAACCTATCTTTGGGAAAAGTTGACCTGGAAACGCTCAGCTTCCAAATAAAAAAATAAAATAAAAAATCCTTGCAGTAGTTTCTGGCTGTTGTGGGAAAGTAGAGGCTTGAGTTTCTGAGTAGTGAGTGAGTGTAAAAACTCAGAAGTCAGTGTGCATGGAAGAGGCAGTAGTAGCTGGGACTGAGGCGGTGTTGTTGAACCGTTTTGTGCTCAGCGACAGAGAAGTGGGATTGAATGAGTGAAACAGGCGTGCCAGGTTTTCCCCAGCGCCACGTAAAGCAAGCAGTACCACCCTTCACCACACGAGGGCCGACGGGGCTTTGCCAAAGATCTTGAAGAAAGCCTGGAGACACAGCTGTTGTGAGCAGAGCCTGCGGAAAGGATTTTAAAGACTCAGGTGCTGGGGACACGTGCTGGTTTTAAAGGACCAGCAATGAGGAGTGGGTAACACACAGGTCGGCTCTGAAGTCCGTGGGGATTGTAACTGTGGAGTCCTAAAGATAGACCTAGGCTTCCAGCCCCATGTGGGTGTGAGCAGTGAGGGCCTGGAGCTGCCTCCACACTGCCCGTCTCTCACATCGACTTGGAGGAAGGGCTCCAGGGCGGACAACAAGCTCCAACGAAGGAATTTGTGTTGAAGGTTTGTTATTTTTAATTATGTGTAGGTATATGCATGTCTATGTGGGTACATGCAAACGAGTGCGTGTGCCCGTAGAGGTCAGAGGGGTCAGGAGCTGGTTGCAGAAGGTTGTAACCTGCCTGCTACGGATGCTGGTAATTGAATTCAAGTCCCGTGGAGAAGCAGGGAGTGCTCTTAACCCAGAGCCATCTCTCTAGACCTAGGAAAGGAGTTTTTACAACCAATGCCTCACCATTTCTGTTGCACTTAAAACATACCAACTTTAACTTAAATGGCCACAGATGTAAGAGTACTGGTAGTGTTTTTATTTAAGGCTAGTCAAGTTTGAAAAAAAACTTTTTTTCTTTAACAAAAAGAAAAGTTAATTGTATAAAAATGCTTGGAAACCAAACCAAGTCCACCCGACTCCCCAGGAGTGTGCCACTCTCCAGGGAGCTCTGTCCCAGCTGGCGAAAACAGAACACCTGCTGTTGCTGGCACTGTCCGGGCCATGAGCATGAGCGCAGCAGCCAGCCCGTGGGGAGGGTGTGTGGCAGGGACTGGAAGGGGGGCTGCCCCCTCCCGGCCTTCCTCCCCTCAGGAGGGAGTGAGGCAGAGCCCAAGCCGTGGCATGCCAGCACAGAGTTGTCTCCTCACTTTACTTTGTTCAGGGTTGTGCTGCTGGAGACTGACGGAGCCCCAGAAGTACTAGCCGCTCTCCGTGTATTCACCTGGTGCTTGGCAGAAGCTCTGGGAAGAGAGAACAAGCAGGTACGTCGCACCGTGAACCGCTTGCTCAGTCCCCTCCGTGTGCAGGATTTTCCGTGGGCATTCGGTAACCATCTGAAAGCATCTTTACCCTGAGACATCGTGTCTTCCTGGCACTGCAGACCACCCACAGCCTCACACGTGCTAGGCGCATGCTTAGACACTGGCTCCACTCCCAGCCTTGTGTTCAGAAATGTTGATGGAGCCTTGTTCACAAAGGAAGCGTCCAAAGGGCCGCTCCTGCAGAGATGAAACATTTTAACTGAAAATAACTAAAGGTTTTGTCTGTCCTCCCCATGCCCTGTGTCATAACCATCTGCCCACTGCTGCGTCCGAGTGTGTCTTCACATTGGTCATCTCCCTAGAGAGAAAATCCCTACTAGCCCTCATCCCCCTCCCCAAGCCCTCTGTGTTTGTCCTGAAGCCAGCAAGAGACACTGTGCAGTCTACCTGAGATGTACTATACCCACTGCAAGCCGGGCGGCGTCAGTGATCATTGTCTTTATTCCCTCCAGAACCACAGGAGAGAAAGGAGGTGGGCAGAGGGAGGGACTTGAAGAACTAGTAGAAGTTGGATGCCATCAGTAGACCAGAGGGACTCCAAGCTCCTCTCAGCAGAGGTTGGAGAGCATCTGTGAGGGCTGCTGGCCAGTTAGAATGACCATGTGAAGCAGGGGCTTTTCCTGCGGAACATCTTTGGGCCCAGGGATAATGGGTATGTGGTGCTTCCCTCCTTGGAATGGCACTGGTTCTGGGCATCTTTGCTGTGAAGGATGGCCTAGTGCCCTGTGCTGCTGCCTGCAGTTTTACTTAGGCGTGGAGAGCTAGGGTGCTCAACCCACTAAAACCCTACTCAGCCCAAGGCTGTAGAGGTCTCATGTTTTAACAGACGTTTCTGCTTTCTAAGGCAACCATGCACATATATGGCATATTCATGCCATCCCAGATTACAGCAAACAGCATTGATGGTTTCCATCTTGGTATCAGCCGAAAGGCGCGCACTGTTGTGAGCAAAGCTGTAAACATGTGCCGTCCTCCCTTACACACTCTTGGTATCCTCAGGGAGGAAATGGCCTCCAGCAAACCTTGTCCTTGGTTGTACTTCTGGGATGCCCAAGTTGGGCAGAGGACAGGAGAAAGTTTCTTCTTCAGCATTGATTTGAGTGTTCTTCTGGCTTTGTCCTGAGTGTCTGCTGGCCTTGGTGCTGTGAATTTGGACTGGAGTGACAGTGCTTCTAGTTTGAAACAGTGACTGCTGGTCACATGTGTCTGGGAGTAGAGGGATACACACTGAGCCCTGGTTTAAGCACGGTAGGAATCCAGAACCAAACAAAGCTTATTCCCTGCCTTTGGCTCCACACAGGTGCACAACAGCCTCCTGACCTTGCAAACACCTTCACATCCACATATGGTGATTTATTTTCTCTTCCTGGTGCTGCTTTTGACAGCCCACCTTCTTAACTGACGACTCAAGGGTAGACCCAGGACTAATCGTAACACGGTTCTGCACTGCTTTGTCTGTCCTGACCCTCTCTCCTTCAGTTGTTGTGAGCAGAACAAGTGTCAGTAGTAAAGCCACTTCCAGACAAGCCCTGCGTCACTGGTGTGTTGACTCCAGTGTTCCTCTGCCTTCCTCCCAGTAAACCCAGGCAGGGTTTTTGCGTTTATTATCACCTTTCTTTCTCCAAAATAGTTTGATTAGCCGCATGGAACAACAAAGACGGTTTTGGTGTTGGTTGCCATTTATGAGACACACAGCGGGGCAGCACATGTGACCCCTGAGCCTAGCTTCTCTACTCAGTGCTTTGAAGATGGCATCAGGCCTCTGACACCATGGCCTGCGCGAAGGTACCACAGCATAGCCATTGTCTAGTTCCTGGCACTCGGCTACTTTTACGTTTGCTTTCTGTTGTAAACATGTTGTGCTTATGGGGTGCAGAGTTGGGTTTCACAGGTCCTGCCACGTTGGTTACAAAGCACACTACTCTCTTGTCCCACCCCATACTCTGTGGGAGAGTATGTCGTACATGCTTCTTTCCCCTCTACCCTTTCCTCTCACCCAGGTCCATGTGGGGAGCATGGAACAGCATTCATTACCTGTGTGCCCTGCTCAGCAGCAGGCGAGAACTTGAGCTCACATTCTAAGCCTCTGTGGAGCACAGACAGCCTCAGGTCAGGGTGGATTCCAGCAGTTGAACAGATAGACAGCTCCTGACTGTTGAGTCTCCTGTAGATGATGCCATCCCACGGGGTGGAGTACTGTTAAATCCGGCACAGCTGACAAGAGCAGGGAGGGCCTCAGCAGGGGAACCATGCCCACTTCTCACTAAGGCCCCTGGGACAGCAGGGCGTAGAACCATAACTCAAGGTGGTCCCAGAACTCCTGAGGTAGGAAACAGAAAGAAACCATGCCAAAAGATAGCAGCTCCAATCCCAACATGTTGAAGGGAGGTTCAATTAGGAAAATCAAATGATGGAGAGTAAAAAGGCAGGCATGTCGGATTGAATCTGAAACAAGACCCAGTACGTGTTGTTTTCAGAGACCCCATTCTCAAGACAGAGAGCTGATGCATAGAAAGAAGTGCAGGGTCCTCAGGAGTGGAGAGCACACTGACTTGTAGAGTAGAGAAGACAGGATTAGACAGTGGCGGTCACAGTGGCAGACTATCAGTTCACCAGGAGACCTGCCGATCATAAACAGGCAGGAAACGGAATGTGTGGACAGGCCCAGCCCACAGAATACCTGGGAGCTGGTTGCTGAGGGCAACTAATGCAGCCCCAAGTCTGTTCCCCAGCCTGCCCTTCTGTTCCTCGTTTCCTCTCAGGTGAGCAGTGACCCCTCTGCAGGGCTGGGAATCAAGCCCAGGGCCTCGAGTGACAGATTCTGGCCTCTGTGAGGCTGGGAATCACACCTAGGGTCTTGTATGGCAGACTCTGGCCCCTGCAGCAGGGTTTCTCAAATGCAAATTCACAGGCTGATTCTCAGGCTAAGCTGGACATACAAAGGACCCACAAAAGCCAGAAAGCAAACAGCTTGAGGACTCACACTATAGTAATTAAGCCAGTGAGGGGTGGCAGGGTACAGACGCATTCATAGGAGCTTTGACAGACGCCAGGGCAGCATAGTGAGAGAGGGTGTAAAACCACTGGATACCCACTTGTGGGGAGGGCAAACCTCAGACTTCCATAGAAGGCACCCAGAAGGTGCTCTGAGATGGGTCATAGGCTTCAATAGAGAAGTCAAAACTATAAAGCCCTTAGGAGAAAATGCCATAGCATATCCTCTTTTTTAACAATGGATAATCAAAGATTTCCTAGAAACAATGCCAAACAGAAAAGAAACAAAACAAAACATTGGCCATACAGAAAAGATGGATAAATTGGACTTGCATTAAAATACCATGTCTATTCTGTAGTAGATGTCTTGGAAGATGAACAGGTTGTCCAGCAGCTTAGAGGAACTATCTGCAGTATTTATCCTGGAAGACTTGTCTCTTACAGCTTCATAGGAGACACATCAGTTTTTTTTGTTTGTCTGTTTGTTTTATGGTCACACACTTCAGAAAGCTATTCAAAGTAACGCTGCACACATGAACAGGCTTCAGCATCACCTGCCACACAGAGAAAGCTCAAAAACAAGCATGTATGAAGTAATGTTTCACGCCAGGAAACCAGCTAAAACCAATGAGTTCCAGAACACCCAGTGTTGGCAAGCAATTCTCATCCTGTGATGGTGGGAAGGGACACTGTTGGCCTTGAAATGTCACCACTCCCATGGTGCTCACCCTAGGAAACTGAAAGACCTAGGCACAAAAATAGACATGCATGCCAGTGGCAGTTTTAGTTGTACTCATCTTTGAGGGGTAGACAAGCGAATCCTGGTGTATTCATGACTTCTAAGCAGCGCAAAAGACTAGATGCAGATGCAGGCACACTCAGCGTGTCTGACTGTGTGATCTTTGGGGAATAAGTGACCTAATTATCGATCTCTCCTGTGTGAAATAAAAATACTGATTGCCAGGCTAGGGTTTAAGAGTCACAGGGAACTCCCCCGAGTGATGGCAGCATTGTGCGTGTCACGATGAGGTCCTGGTCAGGTGGAATCACACACTCATCCACGATTATCAAGCCGTGTGCATACGTAGGCCTGTATAGCTCGTGTGTTTTAGACTTTACCTGGTTATGTTGTTGAGTGTTTGCTTTATTTCAAAACCTCTGTGCCTTTGACTGGTTTGTAAGTATAACCCCACGTCCTCAGCATAAGAGAAGCTTGTTAGAGACCCTGACTGTGCCACACTGAGACACCGGGTTCCATGCGTGTTTAGCATCCCTCTCTGAAACTGAAGATAATTTCTGTGGCTGGGCTTGTGTGAGGAGACACCTCGGTAAAGATGGCAGCAAGAGAATGTGACTTCCCTGAGTTCCAGAAGGTGATTGCTAAAGGATGTTGTTTCGGCTGCTTATGAGATTAGGTTATGGGAAGCATGTTTACAAAACGTCTGAGGCCACCTCCTGCTGTTAGAACAGTGGGTCTCCAGGGCTGGGAGCAGGCAGAGGTCCCAGCATTCATGCCACTCCATCTTGACTCTTACAGGTGAAGTTTGCCCTCAAGACCTACTTTCCTTACGGTGCTCCATCCCTCACTGCAGTGCTGTCCCAGCGCCCTGACGGTGAGTTGAGGGGCCTCTGCCTGTGCCGTAGAGGCTCGTGGGAGTGAGCGTGGTAACCCATGGCCCTGACCTCCCGGATCTTCTCTGCCTGCTTGGAAGACCCTGCTTTGCTTTTGGGTGTGACGTGGGAAAGGAAGAGAGCCCAGCTGCGGGGCCGTCAGTCGGCCTCTGAGAGCAGCTTTGCTGAGGCTCAGGGGACAGGCTGAGTCAGAACACAACAGTACCTTTGTTTGTTTTTCCTAACTTTGCTCCATGCAGCCTTGTACAGAACAAAGGATGAAGTGAAGGATGAGGCCATCGCATTTTAGGGAGATTTTTTTTTCACCCAAGCCAAGGAGAAGATTTTGAAAAGATTCAGTAATACTGCATTGTTAGGCCCCAGCCTTTTCTGATTCATCTGCCAGTCTGCTTCCCTAGGCCATGTCTGAAATCTACTGGTGTTGATCTGCGGCCGTGTCTATGAGCTCACGTTTAGGGAATGTCTCAGCTATGAAGCATAAAGGAGCCTTTTTCCTCTGACGCCAGCCAGCCGCAGTCTGCAGACAAGGCTTGTGACAGGAAGGGGAGGGATGGAGGAGGGCTCACGTTTCCCTGCTGTGGCCACTGTGGCTTCTTACCCCTAAACTTGGGTAAAATCTGTTTGAGCTTAGCAAATGACCCAGAGTTTCAAAGCATTTTACAAAGTTTGAATACCTTTTCCTTTTTCTAGAAGAGGTAGGCCATTGCCCAGGATGACTTACATGACAAGGCCCAGGGCTGGGGTGGGGTGAGCACAGTGGCCTCAGGGGGATGCCTGCACGGTGGTTTTTCAGTCTCTTCCTTGTAGCAGTCATATCCTCTCTTTATTTCTTTTTCCATTCAATGGGGACACAGTAGGAAGTTTATTAGTAGAATAGAAAAGTAAGGACTACAACCATCCTCAGAGCATAGGTTATGAAACCAGGATGCGATCCAGTCATGTCTCACAGCATGAACTCAGGCTATCTCATCTGCCTGCCCATCCTCCAAAGACTAACAAGTGACTGTAAGCAAAAACAGAGAGGTTGGGTGTTGATCCTGAGAACAATTTGTGTACACATTGCTTTGGGGAGGAGTTGGGTATGTTAGGAGCGTAAGCCTCTATTCATCAGAACTGTCCCCTCATGTTCATGGTGAGGTCCTGGCTCATAACAAGTCACTGCCAAAGTGGTGACCTCCAGGGACTACAGGAGAAGAAAAGTATTGCCTTAGTGACTAGTGAAGAGGAGGCGCCATTTGCTTTCAGAAGTTAAGTCATGACCCTGAGGGAGGGGCCTGTGTGCCCAGGCCTACATTTGTGGAGGAGCAGCGGGGCAGCCTCTCTGCCTCCGGTGTTGTCATTTTGTGGGTTATAGCTACACGTACATGCAGGCCCCATGCTCAAAGGCAGGCGTGAAGTCAACACACTTTAACAACAATTGTTAGCACGGTTCTCTGTGCTTTTCCTCTGGCCTCTGATCACACCCCAGAAAAACAGTCGAACTGGCCGTTTCTTGTCCTTGTCTGTGTATTCAGTGTTATCCCTTTGTATTTTGATGTCACACATTTGAGATGGAGCCAGAATGCGATAAAAAGAAACATGCAGGGCATCTACAGCAAGGCAGTCCAAGTCCTAGGGTAGCTGTGGCCAAGGATCTTCTATTGATTTTTCTATACACCCTAGCTAAAGGTATTTGAACTCAGGCACAGCGTGCAGGGCTGCAGTTCCTGGAAGGCAGAGGCAGACAAACGGTAAGTTCAAGGCCAGTCTGGGCTACACAGTGAGTTAAAGGCACCCTTTCTCAAACAAGACAACAAAAGAAACTTTGAAGTTTGACTCAGGGACAGACCCTGGTTGAGAGAAGTATGGCATGGGTTCTGTGAATGGCGGGGGCGGGGGTGGGGGCATTTCTGCACAATGCTCTCAGTCTAAGCTGCAGGCGTCTCCCTATGGGTTTGGCTTTCCTTGAGTTCCCCCTCCAACTTCTCTCCACCCACAGCTATCCCACGGAGTCACCGGCTTCAGCCTCTGCTGCACGTTTCCCAACTCCTCAGAGAAGCAGTTGAAGACCACACTCGTGGGTGAGCAAACCCCTGGCCACCCACGGCCGTTTCACGGGTGTCTTCCCTGACCTCTCCCCCTGCAGGTTGTCAGCTGAAGACAAACACGCATGCGCGCGTGCACACACACACACACACACACACACTGTCAGTAGGTGAGGAGTGGGGGCAGCGTGGGGCTGCAGGATTGCTCTGTGTGGGTCAGAGGAATAGCCAGCGTTGCAAGTGTGCCTGCCTAGAGTCACTTTTAGCAGGACCTGCATTTGCACTTTGAAATACGCAAAGGAGAGAAACTGCAGAAATGAACTGCATGTTGAGCCCCTGTCTACCACATGAAGGTGTCCTGGTTCCCTAGGAAGGAGACTGAACTCCTGGCCAGTGGGAGGAAATGTTAACTGCTGGCATCCCACCCACCCCCCCTTTTCATTTTTGACATTATTTTCTTTAATCTGGGGGCTAGAGAGAAGGCTCAGTGGGCCCTGCTTCTCTTGTAGAGGACTCAACGTCAGTTCCTTATGCCCATGTTAGGCAGCTCACAGCCCTACGCAGCTTTAGTCCCTGAGGTTCTGATGCCCCCCTTTGGGCCTTTGTGGCCACTTACATGTACAAATGTACACCAACAGGCACACACATAAGTTTATTTCTCCAAGCTAACAGATCTGCCATAGAGTAAATTACTCTGTGCAGCAGGGTGGAGGCCCTCCTCCAGGTGCTGTTCTCCAAAAGCATTCCTATACAGGCTTGCCACCACCTTTATAACACCTCTGGCTTCCTCTGAGCTTTCCCGTGTTCAGAGGATAAATGACAGCACATTCTTTGTTGGCCCAAAACCCTCTTATCACCCCCCCCACTACCACCACCGAGATTCTCTAGTCTGCCAAGACTGCACTGTAGGTGCTGCTGCGTCCACATGTATGATTGAGGGCCCTGTCCATCAAACACTCCTCCCTGGCAAATTCTTATAACAGCTCAGACAGAAGGCTGGTGGTCAGGTGGGGTCGCCGTCAGTACCTGTGCACTCAGTGGGCCTTGGGGTCTACATGCAGGAAAGGATGTGAAGCAGACATAAGACATTTTTTTTCCTGGAAGAGGTGAGGAGAAGGTCAGGCCAGCCAGGTCTGTGCTGTGAGTAGGGTTGGCTGCTTAGTGTACTTGCTGATGAGGTCTGGGAGAGAGACTCGGGCAGCCCTGCCCCTTCAGCTGCCGTAATGAGTCAACTTCCCTCTGACAGGGATTAAGGCTGAGGTGTTACCTGCCCTTCTTTCCCTCCATTGTCCCGCAAACTTGATTTAAAAATATAAATCAAATGTTCTAAGGGTGGTTATGGGGCAGCAGTGACCAGAAGGCAAGAACCATGCTTAGAACATGTGCACACTGCCAAGGCCATGATGTTTCTGTCCAGATGAAGATTCCCACCTGGGGCCTAGACCATTCCGCCCTTTGTCTCCCGGGGCAACGCTGTCTGGCTGTGACTGTCAGAGCTACAGCAATGGAACAGGTCCCACCCTTTAATACACATTGCCCAGGTCCCAGGAGGATGAGAGGATAGCTTGGAAAACGTTTTGGCCTTCCTGCCTAAGTGTCCACTTGTTAGAATGGCGTGTTTCTGCTGTGCTGCCCAGGTAGCCTCTTCCCCCTCGTGCTGGAGTCACCTGGGTGACAAGTTGCAGGGTCTCACTACGCACTACAAGCCCTACCTCTCCACTCCCTGCCCCAAAGTCTCTCTTGGAGCCTAGAATACTACAGGTACCCGGATATAAAGACCTAAATATCCTTAGTCCTCAGTACATGTGGGCTTGGGAGGGTTCCTCTGGTTGTCCTGCGATGGGCTTGGGGTGAGACACAGAGGTTTTCTGAATCCAGTCTGTTTATGTGAGGGTCTTTCTTCAGCGGCAAAGTGCAGCGTAAAGTGCCAGTTCACAAGCATTAAAGTTACTTTGAGCACAGTTGACGGCTGCCATCATGTGTGTGCCTTGCTGTCTTCCAGGTCCCCGCGAGACGCCTTCGAGAGCTGGTTTCTGTTCGCTCACTTTGGAGGATGGGTTGATCTGGCAGTGGAGCAGTTGCTGAGGATGGAAGCCGACCCCCCTGAAGGCCTGCTGTGGCTCTTGGTGTTCTACTACAGCCCACAGGATGGGAGTCAACAGAGAGCGCAGACCATGGTGGGTATAGGCCCTACTGTGTGCTCAGGGTCAGACCTCAGGGAGTAGAAAACACCTACGGAAGGGAGACCTCTACCGGGTTTACCTTTGCTGCCTCAGAGCACTTGCCATATGTGCTGGGCGTGTGTGTGCGTCCACTTGGGCTGAGCTTGCAGCCTGTGATGCTCCCCTGCTTCCACGGGGACCTGAGACAATGGGCTCCCCAGCCGTCAGGCTGCTCGCCTTCTGGGCCTTCTGTCCTCGGGGTTATTTGATCCTAGGTTATTCTGCCCAGTGGCCTCGGCTGCCCTCATTCACTCTCATTCCTCACCCCAGGGCTCCATGCTCTAGGAGACGCCATGCAGGCATGGCAGCTGCCCCGAGGAGCGCTGTCCCAAGGCAGAGGCGGCTCCTGAGCAGCCTGGCCAGTCTGCTCCCACCTCACCGCTTTCCCAAGTCAACCAGACTTGCACTGAGGTGGTCACAAGCGTTAACCACTGGGTCATCTAAATAACAGGGCTCCTATGAGCAGAGCTGGGTAGCTGTCTATGGCAAAGCTGCTGTTATTTATGTAGAGTCTACGTAGTTCAGGAAGCTATGCTTTGATTAAAGCTCTGCCACTTCCTTGCATACGTTTACTTGCTGGCTTTTAAAAACTTCAGTCTAGGGCTGGAGAGATGGCTCAGTGGTTAAGAGCACTGGTTGCTCTCACAGAGGGCCTGGGTTCAATTCCTAGCACCCACATGACAGCTCACAACTGCCTATAACTCTGGTTCCATGTAATCCGACACCCTCACACAGAAACGTATGCAGGTAAAACACCAATGCACATGAAATAAAAACAAAACAAAAAAATACAACGAAAATATCAAAACAAGCCTCCAGTCCCCAGTGCTTTTTGCATGCATTAGTAATTAAAAGGAACAGGTTTCCATGTGCTTAGGGCAGTGCTCCTGTTTGTCCCAAAATCAGAGGCCAGTGCAGTCTTGCGTTTCATTTGTTTAAAGAATGGTTCTCAGCCTGTGGGTCACGCCCCTTTTAGGGATCAAGCAACCCTTTCACAGGGGTCACTTAAAACTGTCAGAAAACACAGATATTTACAATTTGTAACAGTAGCAAAATCACAGTTATGAAGTCGCAATAAAATAATTTCATGGTTGGGGGTTATTACAACCCAAGGGACTGTATTAATGGGTCATAGCATTAGGAGCATGGTGAAAATGAACCTTGGAATGTAAAAGAATTGAAATTTGAGGATAATATTGGATCAGAAGCATTTTAAAGAAGTTTTCATCTGCATATATATTTGAAGATAGCTGCTTAATTAAAAAAGAAGACAGTCTTTGCTTTAAAATATCACATTTGGGCTGTTGAGATGACTCAGCAGATAATGGCACTTGTCACCAAGTCTGAAGTTCTCTTTCCACATAATGGAAACAGAACCAGTTCCCCAAAGTTGTCCTCTGACTTTCACACACACATTGTGTCACACACGCCACCCATACACAAAATAAATGAAATAAAAATTAAACCTATACATCACATTAAACTGATTAAGGCAATCCTAGTTCATAATTTTCATCTTATTTTTAGTAGCAACAAGTAAGGTGTGTGAAACACTTGTCATTTCAAAAGCCCTTTCATTTGTATCTTGTATTAGATTCCCTATAAACTAAATTGGTAGGTATGTGCTAATTCATATGGATCATAGATACTAATAGTAACTGCCCTTTGAAATTCAGAATAGTGTCCTGTAAGATTTAACTTGTAGGGGCCAGTAAGATGGCTCAATGAGTAAAGCCATTAGCTGTCAAGCCTGACAGCCTGAGTTTGATCCTGGGACACATCATGGAAGAACTAACTTCCAAAGTCCTCTCTCACCTCCATACATGTGCTGTATACATGGGCTGCACACATGTGTGCATGTGTACACACAAATATAGATGTTTTACTTTTTAAAATGGATTTAGTTTCTAGAAAGTTCTGTGTTGGCACCTGTTTCTACTAGCTAACAAGTTATTTTTCCTTCTTGAAAAGTATGCCTCGGTCTTACTTGGTACGATTAGACACCAAAATAAAAGCAGGCTACTCCATTCAGAGTAGTTTGTGTTGTCGGTCTTTACTCCTTAGCTGGTCACTCAGAGGCAGCCACTGCCTCATCGTAGAAGCCAGAGCCTCCATGACTGATGCCTTGGTGGCTGACCCAGAGGTGCTGGTGTACACCACACGCCAGGAAGGCATCTTCCTCCGTACTAACGGAGACATTTTGTGTGGCTGGGTTTGTGAGCTTTGATCCCTTGACGGTCAGCAGAAATTTGAGGACAGGCTGAACTCAGTGTTGCAGCGCACCAGCATCATAGGACTTTGGAGTTGCTGATGTTTGTGCCTTTGCCTTAACTTAAAAGCACTCGGTCACGGTCAGTCACTTAGCCGTGGGTGCTGTGCTGACAGTCCTCTGCTGGCCGTCCTTGGGGTAAAGAGTGTACCTCTCCTGCCTGGGGTGCACCTCTGCCCGCTGTGCCCACCTGCTTTGGCTAACTGAATTGGATCATGAATTTTTTCAAGACTGTATTTTATGTACCTTTGGCTTGGTCAGAGCCTCAAACCCTTGAGGCAATGTCGTCTCACTTGTAAAAAATCTTTCTGGAAAGGCAGAGATTCACACAAAGGTGGACATCAAAGCGGAGTTCACAGCTGCAGGAGCTGACATGGCCTGAGCATGCATAAGCTGCTGCTATGTACATGGAGACAGATCCTAGCCGTGGACGAGCACGCTGCCAGGAAGTGTCCCATTGCCAGACAGTGCTTAGGCGTGTAACTGGTCACGGTACCCCGTGGACATGTGAAAGAGGAGCAGTAAGAGTTAACTCCCAAAGCATGAAGCACAGGCTTGCCCAGCAGCCCCTTCAGAGCATGCGTGGGGGATTGTTTTTATCATTCTTTACCTGTTCTCCGTCGTGAGCAAAAGCAAGTTTTTATAAGAAGAAAAAGTTTTCTCTCTTACTTTCAAAGAACACATGTCTGCCTTATAGAAGCTTCTAGACACAGAAGGCAAGTTAGAGGAACAAAACAGGCCCTAGTATAGGGAGAGATGAGGATTTGCCTTCAGAGTCCTCGGAGTTTGCAGACCTCTTCAAATGTCACCAGCTGAGGTGGTGGCCATCCTGGGAACACTGCTCCTCTCAGGGCAGGGAACACTCTGGTGCTTTTCTCAGAGTCTCCCTTGAGGTCAGGAGCGCTCATACAAGGCTCCTAGTGTGCTGCCGTCCATGACAGATGGCTCTCAATGGGCCCAAACTCGCAGGGGAGAAGCAGCTCTCAGAGACCCACGAGCTCAGCCGTGGGACTTCTCACAACAGGCTGGAGAGCCTTTTGGCAGGATGCACCATCGATGTGATGTCCTGCGTTGATCTGCCTCTGCAGCCCCAGACTTCTGCCTTGCTCTGTGAGCCACAGGAGTCTCAGCATGAAATAAATATTTTTTATGCAAAAACAACCCACGGATTTAGAACAGTTGCTGTTATTATGTGGATTCCACAGACTTGTGACCTCTGCTTGAGCTGTGAGCATGTACGAACAACCGTCCCAGTGTCTGCAACAAAACAAACGAGCTTGTGTGTGTGTGGCCTGTGCTTCCCTCAGCCAGCCCAGGCGAGGGCAGCCCCTGCATTCTTACCGGCACCTCCCAGTGGGCCTGAGGCTCTAGCTGATTGTGGCTCATAGTGAGGGGTCGTCTTCAAGGGGCCTTTTGTTTTCTCCCACAATAAGAAAATTCTGACTGCATTCTGCTGAGGACTTGCCTTCATATAAAAAAAAAGGTCAGGTCCTGGCGCAGCGCCCTGGCTGCTTGATGGGCAAGACGAAAGAAAGCTAAGAAATTTCCATTAAACATACTTGGGCTTATGTAGAGCTGTGTGTGAATCAGCTGAGCTTTGGCGCCTGGCTCTTCCTCTCCCTGGGCATCAGAGCATCAGACATATCCTAGGGTCACTCATGTCAAGTCCTCCCTAAAGTCTCACCTTCTCATCTTGTATCACCCAGGTGGAGCTGAAGGCACTGCTCGGCCGTCTGCTGACGCTGCTCAGAGGTGAGCGCCTCTCAGCTGTTGATGTGCAGAAAGCAGCCCACTGTCCCAGCGCAGACCCCAGACGACCTGTCTGTGGGCAGCTGGTCAGGCGCCTTTTGCTTAGCCTCTTGCTCTGGACCCCAGAAGGCCATTCGATTGCCTGGGAAGCTATCACCCATGTAAGTTGTTCTTTTTCCAACCTGTACTTCATATTTACACTCTAAGTGAAAGGTAGATTAATCCTCCTTGAGGGTCCTGGCCTTTGAGAGCATAGGCCCAGGATGCTGCCCCAGGGTATGGAGGTCAGTAGGGACCACAGACTCCCCCCCACCTTGCTGTACGTGGAGGGGAAGACATGTTTGCACCCTGCAAGCACATGACCTGCTGCCACTTCCCACAGTTAGAGCTGGGTGTCACTGCCTCCCTCATCTCAGGGACAGGAGTCCAGCTCTGGTGACAGCATGCTCCTAAGCAGCCACAATGACATTCACTGTAACAGGTCAAAGAATTTACTTCAAAAAAAGGTTCGATTACTATATCAGTTTTCTTGCTGCTGTGACAAAGTATCTGCAAAAACAACTAAAAGGCAGTTGTTACATGTTTTGCTCTTGTGTAGCTTTGTGGCACTGGGCCTGTGGTCAGGCAGATAGATCACTGTGGCAAGAATGTATGGCAGTGGCTGTCCACCCATGGTGCACAGGAAACATCAGATCAAGACATCCCTAAGGACCACCCCCAGTGACCCACTTCCTTCATGTAGTCTCCGCCTCCTACAGTTTCCAGAGCCTCCCAAATAGCACTACCAGCCGAGTGTCAAGCCCTAGCACATGAGTCTTTTGAGAAGACAAATTGTCTAAATCACAGCCGTGAGTTAGAGATTCTTAGAGACTCACACGTGGCATGGCGGCTTTGTAAAGGGGCCGGTCAGAAGTGAGTCCCATTAGTGACACAAGAACTCGCAGTGATGGAAACAATGAAAGGGAAAGACAGATAAACTGACTACATGAAGTTTAAAACTTGTGCATCCAAGGCTGATCCCCGAGTACAGGGATGACCCACAGAGTGGGAGGGGGCCAGGGTCGGGATGCATCTGGCATGACTTGCGTGTTCAGAATACATGAGGAATCCTTAGAACCACAACAAAGAAGGGCGAAGGAACTGGACAAACCCTTCTCCAAGGAAAATGTGTGAATGCTTAGAGGCACCTGGGAGACACATGCCCGTGGCAGGGCTGTCACCATACACACCCAGATGGCTGTCTTCTGCAGAACACGTTAGGCAGCACTGAGAATTAGAGTGGCGTCTTCTAGACGTTTCCGGTAGGAAATGCTACAGTGATGCCACTGCTGGAAAGAAAGTCTAACTTTACCATGGGGCATGGTGATCCTGCCCCCCATGTCTGTCCCCAAAGAACTGATGGCAGAGGCTTAAACAGGTATTGTGTAACAGAATTTTCAGCTGTTGACAGCAGTAAGAAGGAATGCGTGACTGGATTAAACATAGGTGCCTGTGCAGACATCATGGAGTAAGTACCCTTTGGCCTTGGAAAGGAAGGCATTTCTGCCACCTGTTACAACATGGATGAACCCTGAAGGCTCTGTGCTATGTGAAATCAACCAGTTGCAAGGAAACTCTTATAGGAGTCCACCTGTCTGAGTCTGACTCACAGTGGCAGAGTTAGAGCAGAGGCTTCACAGGGCTGGGGAGTTGGTATTTAACCTGTGCAGAGTGTCTGGGATGGGTGGTGATGGTCGTACAACATTGTGGATGTAGGTGTGCAGGCCTGGAATCCCAGCATACGAAAGGTTAGAAGCAGGAGGATCAGTGAGCTGGAGGCCAGCCTGCACTACATGAGATATTGTCTCAGAAGAAACCAAAAGGTGAAACAGCATTGTTAACTACAGGAGTTTTATTTTTCAATTATTAACATATTGTGAAATACATAGCTTGATGGATTTCTATAAACAAAATAAAAAACAGAATTCACGCAGCCAGCAACCCAACCAAGAAAGGGCTTTTCCCTATCCACCTGGGTCTCAGTCTGGATGTGAACACTAGGAAAGCCCAGGAGGCAGATGCCTCCCTGACAAAGCCCTCTGCCCACCAGAACAGCAGCCACCTGTGTCAGTGCAGGGCTAACCCTCTCCTGCATCGGGGCACCTCCGGGCCCAGCTTAATAATACATTCAGAAATCTAGGCTCCTAAAACTCATGCCTTCAAGAACATGAATGTGGCACTGAAGAACAGAGGCTGTCACCAAGACAGATGCTGCCTCATCAGACTTCATCCACCATGTTGGGCAAGCAGCGTGTTAGACAAAGGGTCCAGTATTGCAGTCACGAGCAGATCCTGACTCTGTGATTCTCCTTGAAAGTTTCCCAGCTATACCTGAAGTGTTCTGCATAGTGTTAAAGGTGATGGTGTGTTGATTGGATTGACCGGGAATCAGCTCACAGTGTGGACAGCAGAACTGTCGCCAGGAAAACCAACGGCAGCATGTAGACCACTGGAAACAGGAGAACCCCACATGGCCTGCAATCACCAGCCAACTTCCCTGGCAGGCAGGCCTGTTGCAGTAGCTCCGTCAGCTTCCCGGGGTGGGGAGTCAGGCTGGCATGCACACCTGGTGTCACATGGAGAGAGGGACACTGTGTGTGGTCCCTTGGATTTCTTCTCTCGTTGATGGATGAAACGCAGAGGAAAGCAACTGGGGAGGCAGTTTATTCGGGCGCACAGCCCGTCGTGGTGGGGAAGTCACAGCGGCGGGAGCTTGGGGTGGCAGGTCACACTGCATCCTTATTCAAAAGCAGAACACCACCAATGTCTGCACTCACCCAAGGTAACCTTTTTGTTCAGTCTAGGACCCCAGCTCACGGGAGGGCACCGCTCACGTTTCCTGCTTGATTAAACCTCATGCACAACTCTCCTCACTGGCTTGCCTAAGTCCCATTTACCATCAGCTGCCACACACAGAACAGCAGCAAAACGACAGTCCAGGTCTCACCAGAGGAAAAACATGAGACACACCCTGGGTAAGGGATGTTGCACAGAATTACTGATGCCCTTCGAGGTGGTCAGAACAAGACTCTGAGGAACCTCCATAGTCAAGAGCGAGAGGAGACAGGATGGTGGCCCTGCTGTGCCCTGGATGAGATTCTGGAGAGTGCAGGACAGAGAAGACATGGAAGCCAGAATGAAGTGTGGACCTCGCTGAGTGACAGGGACACAGCATGGGTGGATGGGTGGGAGCTCTTCCAACTGTGCTACCTGTGGTGACACCAACTCTGATGCCGTTGACAGTAGGTGCTTCTGACTTACGGAAGTGGCGAGTGTGACCTCTTCGTAAATGCTCACCCCAACTGTGGACGGGGCCAGCTCTGCTGCTGGGGCATGGCTTCCAGAGCCACATGGTCCCTGCTCTTTCTGAGTCCTGTCCCCCCTCACTGACTATAGTGGCTTAGGTCCTGCCTGAGATGTGAGAAATCTCCTGGAGATAGCAGCTCTCTGCTTGGTGTTCCAGCAGCCTTTCCATACTCAAGACAGGTCACATGGCCCACGCATGCCGCAGCTTCTGAGAGGGGAGTTGGACCTTGTACGAAGTCCGGCACTGTACTGCACATACCCACTAACGGTGCTCATCTACCCCAGGCACTGCAGTATCACAGAAACCCAGGTCAGTTCAACTGTCTAGAGAAAGCCACACACTAGTTCCTCCATGTGCTCCATCCCAGAGTCCAGCAGGCTGCCAGAAACTGTCCTTGCAGCTACACAGCCTGCCTTTACAGGAGGCTTGACCCTGGGCTTCTGACCCCCACCCCAGTCAACGGCAGGAACCATCTACCTGCAGCATAGTCTTCTGCAAAAGGGCACTTCTGTAAGAGCAGTGTGGGTGCCGCCACTAGAGGGCCCTGGCCCTAGGGCAGATTTATGTAAACTCAAAGCTGACATAGAGCCACCTTCAGGCATGCTGTCTGCCTTGGGCCTCAGCAGCTAGCTCTGGAGAGCTGGGCTAAAGCGAGCGGGCAGTAAGTAGTCCACTTCCTCAGGACCTCCTTCGACCTTAGCACACTGTCCATACAGCACAGCTCCCTCCAACTTCAGCCTGGAGGTTTGGCTCCTGGTCACTTCTGGTGGGCTTCCCTTTCTGGCTTCAGCCTTCTGAGTTGCCATAGACCTCAGTAACCATCTGCTCTGGCTCCTTCTTGTCTCTGTTCTGGGCTGCCGCAGGCCTGCTCTCTGAGTGGTGCTAGGATGGGCGTGCTTACAGCGCCTTCTCCACCCTGCCCCCCCTCATCGCATTTGTGACCACCTCCTGTCTTCCCCATCAGTCTGAGATGGAGAGATCTGCTCTAAGGTTGCTGCACTCACTGTGGGGCAGGTTCCTGTGTGGTTCTATGCCTGGGAAAGGTGTGAGGTTAGACTGTAGTGACCACCTGCCCAAGCGGGAGGCAGTCTGTGCCCTCACACAGTACGTCTTCAAGGCACCTAGGGATTGATGCACCAGGAAGGACAGAGGCTGTCTCTAGCTAAGGTCACTGCAGCACCACACAGCGGTGACTTTTGAGTCACAACCTGGCAGTGACAGGTCGGATGCCCAGAGCCCAGGCCATCCCTAGCCGTTACCTCAGCAACACGGCCAAGGTGTGCCACGTTGAGACTGCAGCTTTCCCTAGCTGTGCTTCCTTTTACTGGTGGCCAGAGCGGGACCAGGAAGGAGGGTCGGTCTATGGACCAGTGAAGGCTCAAAGCCACAACATGAGGGCAAACCCAGGGTGGCTGTTCACCCTGGAGAGAGGAAGCTGAGCTGGAGCTAACCCTGCAGGTGCTGTATCCTGACACACAACACGCGTGCGTCTACCTCCAAACTCAGGGCTCCTAATGCTGCTGCACCTACAAGGAATCCTAGTTAACGTCTGAGAGTCTCTACTGAGACCCCGGGAAAGGCGGCAGGAATGTCAACAAGCAAGAGTACCGCCCGGCCTGCTGCTCTGCAGGTGGATGGCCCAGGAATGCCGCCTTAAGGCTGCTTGTGTGGAAGCAGGTGGCCTTTTCTGGTTCTCAGGGCATGGCAAGTCTTTAAAAGAAATTCTAGTGATAGGTGCTGTCTGCTCCTCACAGCACATAATCCCAGGGTGCTGGGAAGTCTGGCCACCTCCACAGTGCTTGTCTTTGGTCCTGGAGAGCCTAAGATCACTTTGGTCCTAGTGGGGAGCTTGGTCGCCAGGAAGTGGTCCTGTAGAATAGGGAGGGACCCCTGGGGACAGACATGCCTTGATAATCACCTTGTGAACAGAACAGAAACGAACCACACACTCCACCCCTCCACCCCCACAGCCTCATGCTGAGTGTACTGGACAGAGGGGTCTCCGGGTAGTGTTTTCATCTTTCCTTTCCTTCCTCATTGCAGATGGCCAACACCGATGCTGTAACCCATGAGATCGTTGGCTTTCTTGACCAGACTTTGTACAGATCAGACCATCTTTGCGTTGCAGCCTCAAGAAAACTGGCCAGAGAGCTCCTTCAGAAGCTTGGAGCTCAGGTCTAGCAGGCAGCACAGAAAGCGTGAGCACCTGTATGGCGTGCTGCCGTCTGGTGAAGGTAGTGTCTGTGGGGCCCAGAGCAAGTGAGAATGGCTGGACACATCCATGCCTTGGCCCCGTTCAGTGGCGTGTGGCTTCTCCTTCCTACGCACTCTGCACTAGTTGGCCAAGGAGGTAGAGTAAGACCCAGGTCACCTGCTAGGTTCCAGTCTTGGGTGAACCCTCATGTCCACACAGCCTTGCATGATGACAGCTAGCACTGGCTCATTTACTGGCTCCCTTTGTCCTGCCCACTCTGATGACGCTGCCAGCGATGGGGGAGATGCCCAGTAGCGGGAGGCCTGTGCCCAGCAGGGGACAAGGCTGCACCACGCAGATGAGCGCCTGCCTCCTTTGCTCCTCAGCGCAGAAATGCTACGGTGCATCAAGGGAAGGTGGACGACCAGAGAAGGGGGTCAGTACTTCCCCCAAACCCCGAGAAGGCCAAACACAAAAAGACCAAAAAAAAACCCAAAAAAACCCAAAACTGCTTTTCCTATGGCCCACATCTAGTGAAACAGGATTTGGGAACTGAAAATCAATGTCTCTCTTCTCCACTTGCTGTATGTAGACGGGATCGCTGGGTGCATCTGTTCTGTTTTCTAGCGAGAACGTATATAAGTAGGCACTGTGTGAGCAGAGAAAGCCACCGAGCTGCAGTCCTGTAGACTTGTGCAGGCCAGCTTCAGTGCTCAGAACATCCCACCTGGGGGGAGAGGACTCGATGCCTGCAGTCTCGTTAGAGGCTCTGTGGCAGAAAGCGAAGGACTCTGGCTTCTCCCTGGCATTCGTGCATCCGGGCTCTATCAGCGGCCAAGGGTGAGCTTGTTCAGTCCCTGCCCTTTAGTCACCCTGCTGCTGGGCCCACTACATTGCCAAGCTGTTCACAGGAGGGCGGGGCTGGACTTCTTACCTTGTTCATTCTAAATAAAAGTTGTACTTAATTTTATATTCAGTTATTTCCCAAAGAGAAGAAACTTTCCCCCTCCTACCTGTGGTAACTTCGGGTCTTACAAACCTTAGGCGTGGCTTGGGAAAGACCAGTTATGGCTTATCTTCAGGGCAGGCTTGGGGCTCTGTCAAAGAAGGGAGAATCGCTGGAAGGCAGATGGAGGCGTGTGTACTCAGGGTTGTGCTTCCTGTAAGCTAAACTCGATTATAACCACACTTACCTCAGACACGGTTGCTGGGTTACTTTCCATTCTCAAGAGGAAGAAGAGAGCACAGCACAGACTCTGTCCCTCGGCAGTGAGGACAGATGGAATCGTGTCCACCTTTCTCCCCGATGACTCAGTCCACCCAGCAGGCAGGGTGAACTGTGCCGAGCATCGTGAGTCAGCTTCCTGGTGGTGCTCAGTGGTCTGACGTGGCATACCCGGACACTTGACCGCAGACAAGGAGTCTCATCCGGGCTCCGGGAAGCCAGCTACCCAACCGCATTCACCTAGAGGTCTGATGTCCAGGGACAGAGGAGGCCAGGTCTACAGGGACCTGAGGAGGGCAGCTGGAACAAGTCCGATGACACAGGAGTCCTATGAAGACTCAGGCACAGAGATGCTGAGCGGTTGACAAGGCGTCTTCCAGTGCCAGAGCATCCAGAACAGCTGCAGTCAAAGGAACATGAGTACGCGCTCTCCCCTACCCCCTTCTTTCCCTCCCTTTCCAACCAGAGCATGGCACTGCTCCTCTCTGGATAGCTGACTTTAACACAAGTCCTTATGAATCACCACAAAGCCATTTCACAGCCCCTAATCCAATGTCACGACAAAACAGGCTTCTAAAAGGCAGACCCGCATTTGTTCCAACACCAGGCAAGATGAACCCTCTTCCTGAGCCTCGTTCCTCTTAACCCTTTTGGGCATACACCTCGTACACCCCGCATATGGGTGGGGCATATGTATGTGATACTGAAAGCATTGTGCCTATCTGTGGAAATGACAGTCTGTCCTCTGGTGGTCCACACAGCATGAAGTCTACAGGGGTCCACCAGGACTCTCCTTCGCAAGCAACGCAAAAGAAAACCGGGTGTATTATGTCAACAGAGCGTGGGTGTGGGCATACCTGTCCTCTACCAACCTGCAGACCTGTCAGGCGGCTCTAGCTCTGGCCCTTTGCAGGCTGCTCTGGCAAGGCCTTGTTCCTGTTCCTTTCAGACAGCCCCTGCCTCCATGCTTGTGACAGGAAGGCAGGCCCTGAGCTGACACCACAGCTGTGGCCTAGAATACAGAAAGGCTCTACAGCCAGGGAGGCCCCCATGGCTATCCCAGACCCAGGAAACAGCCCAACCGCACAGAAGGATGGGCAGAGGGAATGCTGGCAAGACTCCCTTCTCCAGTGAGGCATAACCAGTACCGTGGATTGCCATATTACGCTGTAGGGCTGTGTTAGAAGCACCCCTGCCTGCAATGATGTGAACCAACATGTCCAAGTGCCACACCTGTTAGAAGACCACAGCTATGAGCCAGTGGCTCGTCCTGAAAGACATTCTACAAAAATTAGGTCCAATAGGTGCTATTAGAGTTATGCAACCTGAGTCCAAAAAAACGTGTGGAAGAATGAACTTCCAAAAAGGGCCAGGAAGGTTCTGGAAGCAAGGTATGAGGAAAATGAAGTATTCCACACACTGCCCTGAATCCACATGCCCCACTCACGGAAGGCAGGCTTTTGGTGAGCAAGTGAATGGGTTAAATATTGAGGGTGAGGGAACTGTGCCTGCCAAGGTTGCCAGTGCCCTCCTGTGGCTCCCACCACCAGCCAGTTCTCAAGCTCCATGCCTGGACCCATAAGTTGGTTACAGCTCACCATATACTGGGCCAACACCTTCCCAAGGCTGGTGACACATGGGGTCTTCTCTCTGTTCACCACGATTCCTATCTCCTATCCCTGCCCTGTCTATTGCTCGTGTCCTGTCTTTGCAGACAGCCGCATCATGCCCTAGACCAGACCTGAATGTTTCCACTGCTGGCACACACTCCACAGTACTAGTCCCAAGGCCACCACTCTGTCTTGCCCCGTCCTGTGTTCCCTCCAGGGAATCTGATTGCTTCTGCCTCTTGTCACTCACTGCCTTGGCGTACACACCCTCATCTCCTGTACAGCTGGGGTTCAGCACCCTGCAGAGGCCCATCAGCCAGCATCCAGGAGGTTCTGGGGACTCCTCTGGGCCAAAGGAGCATTAAGGAATGCAGGTCAGCATCTACCCCCCAACCCCCCAGGCCAGGGAAGGCAGTACGCACTTTGCTGTGAGGGGGGGATGGAGGGGGTGGGAGATGCTGAAAATCTGCATTAAGTTATTTTCTGGATCTGGTAACTTTCTAAGCAGCACTTGGGACAAAACAGGAGCAGAAGCAATCTCAGGGAGGAAGGGTGTCCTTGGCTCACAATTCAGAGGGACCTGTCCATCACCACAGGTTAGGAATGCTGGTGAGGACAGCTTTCGGTTGTGGTGGTGGGAACCCGTGTGGAGGCCTCTCACAGGGTGCCAGGAAGCAGGGTACGGGCAGAAGCTGCCCTCAGGACTTGCCCTGGCTCCAGAAACCATGCCTCCCTCCATCCCAAAGGTTCCGGCAGCTGGGGATCAAGTTGTTGAAATAGATGAGCATGTAGGGGTCAGTTCCCATTCAGACAGGACACTTCCCTGCTCAGTCTGCAGTTTTCTGGGCTTTCTCTTAGAACTTGTGGTATACGGACTGGTTTTCAGGCTTTCACACAAACCTGGTCTACAGTACCTGGCCTCCCATGCTGCCTGTCCTTTTGCCTAGGGCCCCAGGTTAAAAGCTCTAAAGGTCTCTCCAGTTGTGTGAAAGGAAGGGAAAAGGAAAGGAGGGAGGGGAGATAGCCCAGAGCTCCAGCCCTGTCATCTACAGACCTACAAGCAACCCTTGTGGTGTCTCCCTCTGCTGTGTCTGAGCCAGGAAAGTGGAGGGGTATCCTATCTAGAGACGAAAGAAAGAGAGAAAGGAAGGAAGAAAGAAAGACAGATAAACAGAAGACTGGTAAAACTGGCTGTTCATGTAAACACATCCTCTGGAGTAAAAACAATAACCTGTGGGCTGGAGAGATGGCTCAGTGGTTAAGAGCATTGACTGCTCTTCCAGAGGTCCTGAGTTCAATTCGCTGCAACCACATGGTGGCTCACAGCCATCTATAATGAGATCTGGTGCCCTCTTCTGGTGTGCAAGCATACATGCATAACACTACATATAATAAATAAATAAAATCTTCAAAAAGAAAAAACCCACAATAACCTGGAAAAGCACATGACCAGGACAGCCAGGGCTACATAAACAGTGTCTCAAAAAACAAACAAATCACTTCTCTAAATTTGAAACTTCTTAGGCAAATCAGTAAGAAATGGCCTCCAAACCAAGAGACTCTGGGAAAGCACAAAACAAAGAGTACAATGGGGAAAATACAAATGGATTTTAGAGACACTGAAAAGGATACTTACCATAATGTTAAAAAATGCAGGCAAGTACAATTATACCTCCACAGTGTGCTATAGGTCTGTAGAAAGGCACTGACAGGCAGGGAGTGCAGACTTTGTGGACTTCGTGTGGCCACGTGCTGAGTTTTTGAGTGCACATGTCCTAGAAGCAGCATGGTAACTGTTACCACGTCCAGAACCCACCTGTGGATACTTACCCCAAAGAAAGTAAGGCGGACATTCAGGTGGGGTCTGCTCACCTGTGTCCGCCAACTGATGCCCAGGGTAATAAACTGTGCTGCGTACAGATGACAGAGCGTCAGCCAGCTTTACAAAAGGGATAAGGCTTTTAAGATGGCTCAGCAGGTAAAGGCACTATTATGCCTGGCAACTCGAGAATCACCCCAGGACCCTCATAAAGGTAGAAGAGACCCAAAACCACTCAGTTGTCCTCAGATCTCACGTGCACACAACGCACCCCGCCCCCAACGTCATACAAACATGCATGATAGTTATAAATACAAATTTTAACATTAAAAATGAAATTCTCACATATTACAACAGGGAAGATGTGCTAAGCTAGACCAGACAGACAGATGCAAAAGGACACTGTAAAGATTCACACGCCATCCCGAGAACAGAGAAGCTCATGCTAACAGTCTAGTGGTACCACCAGGGACTTGGGAGAGCAGGGGATGGGGTTGGTGTCTGAAGGGTACGAAAGATTCCACTGGGGAAGAGAAGGTTCGGAATACAGACAGCGGTGGTCAGGTCACACAGCGATGACACATAGCACTCAAAAACACCGGAGCGGTGAATTCTGTGCTGAGAGCATCGCACCACAGTAAAACCACTAAGATCTAAATTACAGTTCCGCCCTCCTTGTAATACACACCTGCTTTGTGTCCCCTTTCCCATGGCAAGCACACCTGGAACTCCCTCAGATGCATGCACAGAACCACCAGGGCCCTGTGGCGCAGCTGACCTTGGGGGGAAAGCCCTGGATGAGTGCTGTTACCAGGATCTCACAGGAAGTAAGCCGTCCAGGTTAGCACGTGACAGATACGGAAACAGCTGTTTCTGCCCGGTTACAGAAGCGACGAGTGACCCAAGAGGGGACGCCGACAGCAGCGCACGCGTGAACCCAGTGCGTGTCCACACTGCACGAACAACATCCAACTGCACAGTTGCCCCGTGTCCATGGATTCTTGGCCCAATGAGTCAACCAACTGCAATGGAAACTCTGAGAGAATGTGTTTACTGACCACGTTCAAACTTCCTTTTCCTTTTCACTCCCACGTAACATGGTGTACCAACTACATTTCCAGTTCACACCACCTCACGCGAAGTAGCCCAGAGATGGCTTAGGGAAGGCGTGGGGGATGCAGTCCAACGTGGGAATCCAGGTGTGGTGGTACACGTCTGTGGTCCCAACCCCAGAGAGGTGGAGGTGGAAGGGTCTGAAGGCCAAGGTGACCTCAGCTACCCAGTAAGCCTAAGAAGGGGGTGCAGTGGCTGTGTGGTCTGACAACGTGGACGTGACACAATCTTCTACACAGACGAGCGTCACAGACTCTGGAATTTGTGAAGTGCCCCAAAGCAACCCTTCAGGGCCACTACACCACAGCTGCTATGAGGCAGGATGCTCGCTGGGCCGTGGTGGAGACATCTCTATTGGGGACAAACACAGGAATGCGTGTTACTACGGTGATTGGTTGAGGTAGAGAGAGCTGTTCGGTTTTCAAAGTTTAGGCTTGTGTGCATGTTCGATCTACGGAGAAAGAAATGGGAGGGAGAAGGAAATGGAGGCAGTGAGGGAAAAAGAGGGAGGAGGAAGGAAGGAAGAAGGCTGTGGTCTCCTGTACACGAAGACAGCGCCTCGATTGACTTAGGAGGGGTTTTTGCCAAACCGTTCGGAGTGAAACGGGCCAAACGCCACCCGTGACTTTAAAGGAGACATCCGCATTCCGTGTGCCTTAGTCAGCATGGTGGCTCTTTTATTGCTCGTTTTCCCCCAGTACTTAGAGCCCAGCATCTGAATAGAGTTTTTCAGTTAAGTGCCCTCTGTAGCCGGAGCCATGCGCTCTTACATGTGTCCTGAAGACCTGGGCTCCATCTGCCACATACGTGCCCGGGATCAGCATGCACAGCCTCACCATCCTGCTCCACAAAGTGCCCCTCTCCAGGTGTGCACATAGCAAAACGGGTAAAATCAAACTACAATTCTTTATCATTAAAATCACTATTGATTTTTATAACTGGACATCAGCCACTACTCAAAGCGCCTCCCCCCCCGTTTACTGCCCCAGGGAGGCAAAACCTCACAGCTGTCTCCATCCTCAGACCACACTGCTGACTCTCCAGAGACTTCGACACTCAGAGCCTGAAGGTGGGGAAGGAGGTGAGGCTCCTTCCAGCCTTTTGAAGCCTGAAGTTCCATCCGGTTTAGAAGGCTACACTGCTCCTGCAGGCTTATTCCATCTGGAAAGTTGGCAGCAAGGGAGGGCCCACTGTAGCATAAAAGGACTTTCTGGAACCTGGGACTCTCGGCGATACACTTAAGGAATGGTTGCAGCACATCTCCACTGCCACCCCATGGACACAGCAGCAGCACACCAGATCCAAAAGGGACCTTGAGAGAAATTATAGACGAGATGATGGCAAAGGCGGCTTAAAAAAAATCAGAAGCCACCAGGCAGTGGCAGTGCACGCCTTCAATCAGAGGAAGGCAGATCTCTGTGAGTTTGAGGCCAGCCGGGCCTACAGAGCAAGTTCCAGGCTGTTACACAAAGAGACCTTGCCTTGAAAAACAACAAAACAAAACAAAGAAAAAAAAAAAGAAGAAGAAACCAGAACCCACAGGGCACACAACCACTTGACAACACAATATGGCCTGAGCTGTCATGTCCCTCGTGGACGGCCTTCCTGGAATGCCATGGAATAGACAGTCTCTGTTAGGGATCCCTGAGCCTCGCTGATTCTCTTTCCTGCCAGTGGCTAGGTAAGGTCGCTACATAGACAGAGATACTGGGTGGAACCAGGACAGGTGAGAGAGGTCCAGAACCCATCCCTGTTCAGTCCTTGGAGCTCAGAAATTAACCCCAAGCCTATTTCATCTCATAGCACTGAAATGACCAGGTCTGATTTTATGAGCTGCTTGCAGAGCAAGGGCTGGGTATCTCCAACTCAAGCCTACACACACACACACACACACACACACACACACACACACACACACACACACACACACACACACCATGCTATTCCAGGTTTCCAGACCTCCCATCAGCTGCTGAGGCCATATTCTAGTGACTATGTACCCTAGCTTCTTTTGTCTTCTGGGTTTCCTTGAAAACAAGGCATGGACACACCCAACTGACTCAACCTCCAAGGCAAGGCTGCTCTCTCCCGGTCCAGTCTTCCCACATGGGGTTACCGGGGCTTGGCTGGGATGCTGGACACACGCCAGCACCACGGGGCAAGGCTTTTAGCCGTCCACCCTGTCCTGGGAAACTTCCCCAGCTTGCACACGGCCACCTCCTTCCTTGTCACACTGTCTGATCATTGGACTGGAAGAGAACAGCGTATTAGTCCATCAATCTCTCAGACAGCACCAATGGGTGGGAAGGAAGGGGCCATAAAACCTTGCCCTGAATAGCGGGATGGCTGCTGCTTCTTCCCACCTCGTAAACCCCACAGACCAGCCAGGGCGGCTGAGTTCACTGTGGCTGGGTTGAATTCACACCCCTCCTTGAGACTGCTCTCTGCAACCTTTCTTCAGAGAAGGAGGCAGCTCCCAACCCCCAGCCCTGGGAGTCTCAGAGCTGTGATGGGGCTAGCCCACTCCAGGGGCTCTCTCTCCACTTGAGGGCTGCTACCATCTTGATGACTTCTTTCGAGTTTGGCGGCTAAGACTGAAATATTCCACAAGGGACTAGGTAACCACCAAGCTTTTGGAACCAATGCTAAGCCCCGGTGAGGTGTCTTGGCAGTAAGTACCCCCTGAACCTCGGAAATGGGTGTGGCAGCCCAACCACCCAGGGAGCGGGCCAGCCAAGGCCACAAATCCAGCATCCGTATCTGCTTGGGAGGCATGGCTATGCTCCTCCACTGGCTGGCTCCGTCTACGGCCAGCTGGACGGGAATATGAAGTCTGCACACGAACACCTCAGATCCCAAGCTTCTGAGGACTGCTTTCTGTTGCTCAGTGGGCAACAGCTGTGGCAAAGGTAACGCTGGAGACTAGAGGCCCCTATGTGTGCAACACGGCAGCCCTGCTGGCTGCTCACTGGGCGTGTGTGGCCATGCGATGCTGAACCGGGGTCAGGAGAGACGCTGGTAGGAGCTTGGCGCTTGCCTGGAACAGATCCTACAGAGCCTTCTCTTCGTGTTAAGGGAATGGCTTGAGCTTAGGCACTTCTGCTATATCTGCTTTCTACCCCGGGGGCACTCCATGACATTTCTGCTCACCATGAGCAAGGATGACTTGCTAGGGTTATAGATTATTTCATACTTTTGATGTGAAACTCCATTAAAAATAAATGCCTTTAAAATCCTCTAACACTACAGGAGCAGCTGGGACAGAGAACACAGAGCCCTTCCTGAGACTCTTTCTCAACCCCGCCCTTCCCTTCCGGTCTGAGTGCAGTCAGAATTCCCAGTACCTCTCCCTTGGCTGCTGCCCAGAGCCCCACAGACAGGGTGGTGGGAGCCACTGTGGGCAATGGGATGTCAGCCAGCCCGCCCCTGACCCTTCTCTCTCTACAAATCAGGGTGTGGTGAGGACAAACGGCTGCCTTTCCAGGGCAGGTTCAGGATATATGTGGAGGGACAACACACAGTGGGACCGCTGCTGTTTTCTCCCCATGCGGGATCTGGATGCTCCACCGTCCTGCAGACCTGCCTACTTGAACCAGGCAGAACCTGCCTGGTCTTGGCACTGACCATGAGTTATTGAGGCCTGTTGTGATCCATGTTGGAACTATCTGCGGACGGACACTGGCTTAGAGCACTCGCCTAGAAAAGACTGTTAGGCTTCCTAGCTCCTGGGGGGTAGGTGGCCATTTCTGGTGGTCTCTGTAAGGAGAGAGTTCTCTAGTGATGGGCACCTGCCTGGCAGTCAAGGTGACGGTGTTTGGTGACAGGCAGAAGCGGCTGGTGTTTCTGCTATTCCCGCCCAACTCTTGGCAGTGATCCCACGAGGATCCTCCTGTCCCACTCCCTCTGCCTACCGTGGTATCAACCTGTTGGCATAGTGGTTTGTTCCTGTCGGGCTACGTCTTTCTCTTTGCCTAAGTGTGAGAAACTGGCATGGAAACAATGCTGGCATCAAGTATGCCCAACCGTCAAGCAGAGTCTCTGTCCTTTCCATACTTACGCAGCAGACTCAAGTCTTTCCATACTTACGCAGCAGACTCAAGTTCCGGCTTCTAAGCTTGACACTGGCTCAGCATCACATCTGAGCAGCAGGAAGGGGGAGTCCCAAACCCTTGCCACTGGATTGTGAGGCAGGGCACCCCTGGGAGTGCTTGGACATCAAACTCTCTGCTCTGAAAACCAAGAGCTACACACTGTGGTGCATAGCAAACACTGACCCAGGGATCTAGTCCACGCCTTACCTGTGATTTCACTCTTGATTTGAGGCAGGAGCCCGAGGTGACTGTCCACACCCCTTTTCCCCACCAGCAATCCATTCAGCAACTGGACCATAAGCCGTGGAGAAAGCTCCTCCCTGGATGAGGTGCCTCTGTGGGGGTGTCAAGCACCCCCCAGTCCCCCGGACATTCTCTCACTCAAGTATACATCCTGCTGACAGAGGTTAACGATGCTGTGCTCTGGGTACCGTGAAGCCAGGTGACCCATGCAAGAATGGAGAAGTGCACCCCTCTTGACTCCAGAGGTCTCGGCCAAGCGAGGGAATCCTTCTGAGCCTCTAGGGCAGTTATGGGGGGGTGACGACAGGAGGTGCTGCCTACTTGGGGGACCAGGCTTGTTCTGTGTCTGGCCAGAGGTGGCAAAGGCCAGCTCTACCACAGATCCTTCACCAAATTTGTGACGAGGGCATCCAGTTCCAGTGAGGCCTCCACTGACCTGAAGCCCACTGGCCAGGACCCAAGCAGTCGAAGCAAGGCATGGGGCTCAGTGACCCACAGAGACAAGGGGATAGCACCCCGACAAAATCCCACCTGCGCTTTGCTTTACTGGTTCCTAAGGAAGTCAGAGGACAAGGCTACACCAAACCAGTGCTCTGCTGGTCACCCCTGGTTCACTGTAGGTAGGGGATGCTGAGGGTCTCACAGAGTGTGTGGTCCCTGTTCCACCTCTAAGCAAGCCCAAAGTGATGCTGAGAACCAGGGAGCCACAGACTCGGCCTCTTGCCCTGAGTCTTCACAGAGAGCAGGGTAACACCAACTTGGATTTAACACATTTTGACTCTTCTACCATTGCGATATGCAACGTGGGTAACCGTCTGCGAGGCCTCTGTAACCATCCACAGTGCAGTCACTGGTATGACCCAGGCTCTCAAGACCAAGGATTCTTTGCTGATATTTCCGTCTGTCTGTCCTGGAGCCTCCCTCACCCAGCAGCCCTGAATGCAGAACCCAGCTGGGCAGGCTCCTTCCTCCTTCCGGTTCCTTCCTTCTCATATGGCTCAACCTTGTCTGGGCACGTGTGACCGCGCCCATGGTGGTGACAGCATCCTTCTCTGGCCAACCTGTACTATGTGCTAATATTCAAAGGAAAGAAAAAAATGGTCCCATCAGAGACCCCCGAGACGCCACCTTTTGGAAGAGAGTCGGGTCCCACACCACATTAATTCTTTTCGCTTTCAGCGTTCTCAGAATTAACAGCACCCGCAGGTCTCCCCAAGGATTTAGAGGTAGGAAGGGCGAGAAGGTGTGGGAAGTGCCTATTCTGACACACACCCCCTCCTCGCTTGTGAGCAGCATCGAGTTCAGAAGCAAACAGGAAGTCCAGCAAATCTGCTCCTTTATTAAGACAGCTCGGGCTTTCCTGCATTTTCAAAAGCAGAGATGCTCTACTGATTGGACACATCAAAAGGACTCGGCAGAATCCTTGGGGAACAGTCACAGGAGGCGTCACATGATGCTGGCGTCTCAGACCATGGCAGCTAGTTTCTGCAGTCATAGGAAGCAGGCAGCTGGCTCTTCATCTGCCTAGGGGAGGGCATCCTTCAGCCTCTGAACAACAGCTCAGCTCCAGTGTGTAGACCCAGACTGGGAACAAAGGCAGTTGCCAGGTGCAACAGTTTATGAGGCTCCGCCTTTTATATGTGCCACAGGAGCCTAGTCTCTGGGAGCCAGAAGCCCAAGATGCCAAGTGACCACTGCTGTGGCCTGATGTCTTTAGCAGCCACATAATCCTCCCTTTGATGTCCAGGGTCAGTGCAGTCCTGGCCCCACCAGGCCCTAGGAGGAGGCATATGAAAGAGAATCTCACGGTGATCTATCCTGTGAAGAAAACAGCAATAAAATTTATTACCCCGTCACCATAGTCACTCCTGGCAAGAGTTCCTCCCAGCCTCTGCCCTCCATTTGAGAGGGAACTTTCATGGGAGGACAGGGAAAAAGCCTGGAGCCACACCTCACAATCCTAGGCCTAGGGTGCACGGTCATACCACAGGCCACACAGGGCTGTGAAGCCCGGAGGAGAGGTTCAGTGACAAGGTGGCCATATAAAGAGCCCCTTCGGACCAGAGCTCTGTGCTTCAGGAGGCTCGACTCCGCAGATGGCAGGATGCTCGGGGCCTCAGCCGGGGGCAGGTGCTTGGCTGCTACTCTAATCTTTCCAGGGCCACTTCCGCATTCCTCAGGTCCCCACCCTGGGCGCACATACGGAGGGAGGGATGTCACTGCTGTCCGGGTCTGGCACCAGACACGCAGGCCCTTCACCATCTTCTCCGCGGGAGGCCCCGCCTCGGGCACCCGCAGGCGGCAGGCGTTTTTTGCTCAAGGGCTCGACTCCTGTTCCTGCTGAACTGAGCCAGTGTGTGAAATGAGAACTGATATCAGCTCAGTAGGCACCGGAGGGCGGGTCCAATCACGGCTGGGTGGTGCCTCCTGGTGTGCCCTTGGCATCGTTCCGCCAGCGACTGTGGAGACTTGGAGACCTGGGCTGCAAACACAAGAGACAGTTCACCATGCCCGGCGGGGAACAACAGACCCCTCCCTCACATGTGGCATCGGCTGAGACAAGACATGTCCGTCCCAGTCAACCTTTGTGATGCATCTGGATTTAGTTTCCAGTGACATTTGACACGACAGTGAGATGCTTAGCGGATCTGTGTTTTCTGTAGACACACTTAAGTGCAGGCAGTCAACACACTGCTTTCCCCCTTGACAACAACGCCCTCGGGTCAGGCTGGTCTCTCCTCCTCTGGGATCTGTTCCACACCACGCTGACCACCAGCAGTGGCCTCTGCCCGGCAGCTGCAACTTAACTGCCCCCATCTCACCTTCTCTTCAGGTGCAGAACTTAGCCACTGTGAACAAAGCGGAAACCAATCACTGTTCACCAATCAGCTAAGCTCTGCACCTTGTTAGAGAGGTCATCGCCGGCCATAATTAAAGGGCTGGTGGGCATCTTCGAAGGTTGTTGGCTTCTTTTGTTTCCAAAGAGCCACAAGGTGCATCTGTTCTCCAAACTGCAGAGAGAAAGTAGCCACGGATCTGCAGAAGCAGCCAAAGGTCATGGTTGCGTGGTAATCCCTGGCAATGTGATTTTAATCTCAAGTCACAAATCAGCATGCCAGGAACCCAAGCAGCCAGAGCAGTCGAGGGCAGCGCCACGCCCTACACCACTCCCATCCGCGGGCACTGGGTGTCCTCCTCCACACTGCCTCTGGGCGCTCCACACGCGCAGTGTAGCCTGCTGCCGTGCAGTCTGCTAGCTGCACTGTATGGAGGAGACTTGCAACAGACAAAGGACGCGTGTATCAGCTACGTGACAAACATCTCAGGGCCCTTGTTCTGGGCATACGGCCTTTAAGTCTGGGGACACAGCCTGTTCTCACCTTGCTCTGGGCATATGGCCTTTAAGTCTGGGGACACAGCCTGTTCTCAAACTGAATGGCCTGAGATTCTGACAGAAGATGTGATATGCAGGGAGCCTCTCTCCCTCCCACCCATGCTGTCTCCAGGGCTGCTGTGACCGAGCATTCACCTGGAGGGGCTGAGGGACTGCAGAGGGAGTTTATAGGGGAGCTAGGAAGTTGAGAATTAGTGACAACTCCTCTTCCTGTTCGAGGGAGGTCAAAAAAACCTCACCAGGAAGAGGCACCAGAACCATGTGTGTCTCTTGGTTCCCCAAAAGTGAAGGCCAGGACATTGTGAAGGGGCAACAGTGGCCTCACTGTGACCTTAATACCCCACATATGCAACTCTCCCTGAGGCTAGAGGTTTTCCAGGGAGAGACGGCTGCAGGGGGCGGGTGGGAGGGGCCCTAACCTCTCCTGCCTATCACACAGGCCTGCTTCACTTCACAACCTGTGGGCTCAGAAGCCTGTATGGTCACTCACTGCACCTTACAATCCCCAAGCCTGGCCGTGGTGGTCCCTACTTCTTCTGCAACAATATGGTCATGCTTTAGGAAACATGTCTTCCCTTCATAATCATCGTTCTTTCAGATAAATAAAATAAACATATTACATAGAAGCGGGCTTTGTGAAAGCAGAATGGGAGAATGTAAATTGAATGGTCAACAATGGGTTAAGACTAGCAGCACAATTCTAAATATTCATTAATTAGAAATCACAGAGAACAAAGTAACACAAACAATGATTGAGGTCTGATGCAAATAAAAAAACACACAAAAGTAGACATCACATCATGTACCGGCGTGGAGACTCTGAGAAGATGGAGGGATGACAACGTGACTATGAGAGAAACACGTATGTCTGCTGACAGAACTTCATGCTTTGTTTCTGGGTGACACACTAGGCTACAGAGGAGGTGAGGCACACAAACCCAAGAGCCTTCAGAGCTAAGGTAAACCCTGCCACAGCAGGAGGAGGGAACGGGCGCCCTTCGAACACAGCATCATGGTGGAGGGGGCACCTGCTGCCTACCTCACACAAGCGTCACAGAGCGAGGTGGGCGGGCAGGAATACTCTTGCTGCCCACTTCACGGGTCAGGAGACAGGGGCAACGGAGTCTCTGACAAGGCCTGGGAGGGATGCCTGCACGCCGAAGCTTGGAGCAGAGCAGTGTGGTCACAGAACCCTGGTTGACCTTAACCCCCAAGCCTGAGGATCTGGATCTGTGCAAGACCCCAGGTGGCCAAAGCAGTGGCAGAGGGGCCACTATGCTTCTGGGGGGTGGCAGCACCTCTGTTTCACACCCTTAGTTACAAAAGAGAGATGAGGTGGCACAGGGATCCTGAGCTCTCCTGTCCCAAAGACAGGCAGCCCTTACACAGACTTCTGGTGTGGTAGTGGCCCTCGCTCACCACGTGGTCGACAGATTGGCTTAAGTGGCCGGGAGAGAACAGGAAAAGCGAGAATTACCTTTTTAAAACAGCATTTCAGACACCACCTGGGCCGAGGCTCTGTCCATGTGTTCCTTCACCCGCTCAAAGCACCTGCGCGCGAGCTGCTGCTGCCCGGCATCCTCGCTCACCATCAGCTCCCCATAGAGGTAAACACCCATGGCCTGCAGGGCGTGGGGCCAGAAAAGGATGGGGCATGGTAAAGAGGCTGTATGCGTCTGTACTTGCTTTACACAAGCTGACCAAAGACACAAACGAGAGGACAGAAACGGCCGTGCAGCTGACCAGATGCAGTCTGCAGTTTCTACTCTGTCTCCTCTTTGTCCTCATCAAAACCCTATGGTAGCACAGGCCTTTAATCCCAGCACCGGGAAGCAGAGTACATCTGTGAGTGCAAGGCTAGCCTGGTCTACATAGTGAGTTCTAAGCCAGCCAGAGCCACATGATGACAACCTATCCTACCCCACCCCAACACACACACACACACACACACACACACACACACACACACACACACACACACACACACACACACACACAAACCACCACCAACAGAAACATGAAGTTTTATTGATTCTGTCACTCGTGCTGAGTGATAAGCTGTCCCAAAGTAGTGACTTTCAAGAACACCCTAGGCAGAGACAGAGCTCCCCAAATGGTCACTATGGGAAATCCTGTATCTGTCAGGTCAGGACATCCCAAAGAATAGCTGGTATGAACTTGTTCACCAAGCCCATCACCTACCAGGCCATAAGAGACCACATGGCCCAGAGCAGGCAGGGCAGATGTGGTCACTCTGGCCCAGCCTGACCACTCCTTACCACTGGGTCCCACAGCATCAGATTCTGGCTCTTCTGCTTTGAAAACAGCACTACAAAGGCTTGAATTTGCACTGTGCTGATATTAAAGACAGCCAATTATGTTCTGCAAGACCAAGAGTTCTGCCTGCTTTCTTGTTCTATGGAACTTCCCCAGGGTCACATTCTGCTTCAGATTCAAAGGACTTCAAAGGCAGCATGAGATATAAACTCAGCTCCCAAAGTACTTTCCTGCTAGACTGAGGCATGGAGGTCCCTGTGCAGTGGACAGCGTGGCTGTCACCCACTGAGCTGCTCTTAGCTCTGTTCTGTCTGCTTTCTCAAACGCCTTAAAAAAAAGATTTATTTTATATACATTGGTGTTTTGCCTGCATATATGTCTGGGTGAGGATGCCAGATCCCCCTAGAAATGGAGTTACAGACAGCTGTAAACTGCCGTGTGGGTGCTGGGAATTGAACCTGGGTTGCTGGCTCTTAACCGCTGAGCCATCTCTCCAGCCCCAGCTTCCCTCAAATGCCTCACTGTGCAAATGTGACATTTCTTCTGTAACAAAGTCACATCACTTTCTTTACGGGAATAACCAGCCCTCACTCTGCTGACTGCCCCTGTCCTCGGAGCCTGTCAAAAGTCCTTTGTCTGCCCCACCCTACTCTCCACCCCATTCAAAGTGGCTCTGACCCATCAGCCCACAGTGTGCACATAGGCTGGCCAGAGGCACAGGCTGGGGTGGGAGAGAACATGTGGGGACACACCATGAGGTACAAAATTGTCAGGAGGGGTGCCCTGCGTGGTGACCCCAGAATGTGCTACATACCAAAGAGGTGGCAGATGAGGTTATGGACAGCACAGACAGTGCAGACAGACAGACAGACAGACACAGACACAGACACACACACACACACACACACACACACAGAGGCAGGAGACTGCTTCCTAGGCTGGCCTGGCCTGGCCTCTCAACAGGTGACCCAAGGGTCTCCCAGATGACTCACACCCATGCTATGTGATTGCAATTAGAGTTTCTACAAACAGGATGAACCCCTGGTGTTGCTGAGCAGTGGCCTTGGGCTTTTTGGGACAAGCTGCACATAAGACCACACTCCATCCACAGCCGGGAGAGAGGATGCTCCCTGTGCCTTCTAACTGTCTGGAGCCCTTTCAGGTATTTGCTCTCCCAGAGACGTGGAGAACCGGGGACTATGAAGGTAGCCAGTTCCCACCTCCGGGAAAGTCACACTTACCTGATCCTCCTGCAGGAACCTCGCCACCTGCTCGTACGCTTTTGTATACTTGTGCCTAACGACCAGCTCACACCACCGATGGCGAACCTTAGGAGACAAGACGGGAAACATGATGAGCAGTGCTCCTTGGCCACAAGAGTCTCAGGATAAGCAGTCTCTGAACTGCGATCTCACTGAAGCACAGGGAACTTCAGCGGGCAGTTTGGCTGGTCAGGTTGTTTGCATTTCACTTCTTCCTAAAAGAGAGGACTGACACCCCAAAGCATGAGGACTGTCGGTCAACATTAGTGGAAAGGCTTCGGACCAGCAGCTTCCCTGTACCAAGTTAACAGGTAAGTGCAAATAGGAGGTTGTGTGTCAGCTCTACACCCATGGTGTTCCAAGTTTTGAGAGCTGTAACACAGTGTGTGGGAAGATGCCAACTCCAAATCCATACCGAGCCCGGGGTACTTCTGCTGAGATTTTCAGACAAGCTCAAGCAGACTGCTCTTGATCTGGCACAGGCGCCACGTACACCGAGGTGAAATGCCATGCTCTTTCCAAAGACTATCCTAGAGGTTTGCCTGCAGGAACTCGCCAGGACCCTCTGCCCTGCCATTTACAAATTCAGCAGTCACCCACTGCCTGTGAGACAGCAGTAAAGCCACCAGGGGCAAGGGCCTTGCAGGGCCACCTCTCTGTGTGGAGGTACCCCATCATCACCATCACCATCATCACCATCATTTTAAGTAAACCAGGAGCTTCTGCCTGTTCGGTTCTCAGACTCCAATGCTACAGCTTGTTGCCTGCAAGCTGTCTGGACTACAGGCCGTGAGCAGCCAGCCAATCAATGAATGCCACATCACTGCTGCAGAATCAGCCAGTAGAATTTAAGGTCTCCTCCCGCCACCCCTGTTTTTGCTGCCTTTGGAAGAGGGGGATACTATGCAGCGATCCATTTGCAGGCAGTAATAAATGTAAGCAATGCCAACACTTTGGCTAGGCCCCCTGCCAATCACATCGCTATGCCTGACTCCTGGGCCCGAGTCTTCCTTTAACCTGTACAGATTTCCAGAAATTAATGCACAGGAGTGGGGCTTGTTTGTGGGGGGAGCCCCTGGGAAACCGTTAAGAAGTAGCTTCCCCACACTCCAGCCAGGGGCACCACCAGGACTATGGGCATCTGGTCCAGAGCTGACTCCGGAAAGCAAACACGCGGGGCACTGGGGTTGGCAGCCCCTGGGGCTGTTTGTACCTCTCCTTGTCCTCCCAGTCCAAGGTCATTTCCAGGGGCCTAGCCACACCCACAGCCGGCAGTAAAAGCCTTTGTGAGTTTTGAGGAAAGTGAGCACTAGCCAGGAGACACTATGACAGTCACTGTCTCGGGGACCTACTGCTCTGCCAGGTGCCCAGGCCTCGGGAAAGAATCTCATGTTTCTCAACTGCAATGCAAGATGCCTGCACCCACTTGTAAGTAAGGGGCACTCACATGACCCAGAGTATTCTGAGGGCTTACGGCTGCGCTCCCTGGCTGGCCTACAGCTTGGCTGCTGTGACTTCTGTCATTCTGAAACTGGGAGGTGTCTATATTTTTAGTTTGGGAATGGAGGGCTTGCGAAAGGTTCCGGCTTGAGGGGACCAGTGAGGCTAAGTGTTACTTGGATAAGAGGTTTACTAAGCATTATTACTGCCATGGGCAGCACAGGGGAATGTGGAGGCTCTGAGGAAAGGGTCGAGCGGAGGAAGGAAAGGTCTTACACTGCTGGATGACTGGCGGGCAGTCTACCGTACGTACGTGTCTGCAGTCAGGTAGGTGGGGGAGGCAGGGAGCCTGTTAGCTGGGGCCTGAGGCAGGGGAAGCAAGAATCTCGACAAAAAGGACTTCACCAAGCAGCTTTGCCCCCACCCCCTTTGAGGGAGGGTCTCAGGTACCCCAGGGTGACCTCGAATCTGATGTGGAGTCAAGGATGACCTTGAACTCCTTCACTTCCTGGTGGTGAGCAACCGTGGCTTGTTTATGCGGTGCTGAGGGGTCAAACCCAGGGCTCCAGGCATGCTAGGCAAGCCCTCTACCCACTCAGCTGCATGTGTGTAGCCCCTCATTTTCTTCTCCGTGCTCCCCTCTCATTTACACAAGAAATAACAGAACACGCACCAGGGCCCACTTCCTATTAGAGCAAGGCCCCCTGGGTGGGGGCGGGAGGCCGCAGCCTGGCTGGGATCTGCGGAGGGTTCAGAAGGCCCTGTCACAGAGGCTCTTTCACAACACGAACTCAGCATTTCCACTCCCCTCAGTTAGAAATGGTTTATTGTCGTGACTAGTAAGACAGCCAATCTTCTGAGCCCTGAAGGCTTACATGGCATCCAGGAAGGACAGACTGTCTCCTGCACCCCATACAGAGCAGGACAAAACGGTCTTTTCATCAGCAAGGGCCACATGCAATTCAGTATTTCAAAGACAGGATGTTTAAAAGACACCACAGAGATGCTGCAAGGCTGAGACCAGCCCCCCCCCCCCGGTCTCCACTCACGCAAGGACTTTCAGTTTTCTTTCTATCTGGGTCTTTGGGCAACAAACAACATCTTAGTTTTCTCCGCCAAACTCAGCAGCACCCACAGTTAATCCTCTCACGGGTGCAAGGTGACATCTGTCACCCAGCACTACCTGAGAGTGCACAACAGCGGGAGGCTGGGTTGCCTTCTTGACCAAGTCAGGGACCTTAGTGTCCTTCACAAGCGACATCTTGAATCTAGACTCCCCCCCCCTCAGCTGACACTGGCAGGGAGGTGACATTCCACACACATGGGGGCGTCAGCACTCAGGAGCAGCTTGGTTTCATCTGCATATTCTTTCTCATCCTTAAGCAAGGAATTGATGGATTCCTGTTGGATGGCTGACCTTAGCCTGTGTTTTTAAGCTTCCTTATGTAAAAATCAAAGTAGGAGCACACTGCACACACCCATGACAGCGTTTGGCACCCAGCAGGCTGCTCTGGTCACAAGATCTCAGTAGGCACTGGGTGATGTCCAGTGCGTGGGTGGGTGGCGGGATGGGAAGAAACCAGAGCCGACTCACTAAACTACGACTGTTGAGGGGACCCAGAAGCAGCCCCTCTCCATGCTAGGACTGCTTCTAAAATTTCTGTGCAGAGGCTGCCTCCGTTCTGCTTTTCCTTGTACAATCTAACACAACAGCATAGCATACCCTGATTTAAAAACAATCAGTGCACTGACTGTCTGGATTTTGAGTAAAGGAAGACTTCCCAATCCTGACTGTAACTGCTACTAAGTGTCCCACCACAGCATAGCTGGGCTGGATGGCCCCCCCACCCCGAGGGACAGTGCATGTCATAGTGAAGACAGCGCCCACGGAGCCTTGGAAACCCAAGTGTGTGCGTGCTGCCTCCTGCTCTGTGGGTACTGCTCTGCTCAGTCTGAAGTGGCCGCATTCCCAGATCAAATGGCAGGCATGTCTGTGTCCTGAAAGACGCCGTTAAAGGGGCCCCTCCACGATTTACACTCCTGTCAAAAGTCTTCCTGGTTCTGACATCTCGCGCTGCTACCACGGCTGGGCTATCAAATGGGGACAGCTCATGGGAGGTTCTACTGTTTACCAAGTGCAGCAGGGCTACCAAAAATTGGAGGGACAGGGGACATTGTCAAACTAATTAGTCTAAAGGACCTGGGAGCTGTTTCTGGAAGGAGTTGCCAGCCAACAACAGTGCCAGAGAACAAGAGGCATCGGGAGGAGCATTGTGAGGGCGGTCTCCACCAGTCTGTTGAGCAAAACTTTACATTTTCCTGTTGGATCACCGGCTTCCCCCTTAGTGTGCAGTATGTTTTGAGTGTCAGGGAGACAAACTCTTGACTAAACTGAAAGTCTTCTGGTCAGGGTCATTTTGACTCTGGCCATGATGGTTCTACTTGCAGTTTTGAATGGCTATAGTTGAACTTATTGATTTTCCCCCCTTCCTATGGTTTTTCAATTCTGTTCTAGTTTTAGCATTTCTTGTGTTAATGTGTGTGCTCCAAATGATCTAACTGCACATTTAACTTTTCTTTGGCTTTCTGAGACATCTGTTTGCTATGTAACCCATATTAGCCCAGGTTGACCTAGAATTTCCAATGTAGCTCAAAGCTGCCTCCCAAGTTCTAAGATTATAGGTATGAGCCACCACACTTGGAAAACTACACATTAAATATTTATGTTTTACTACACTTCAACTGTTAGTGGGGTTGAAAATTTAATGATTAAAATGGTGACTCAAATTCAGGTCACTTCCAAGGTTTTTCCAGGAATCCCCAGCTAGTCTGAAGTTTGCAAACACCCAAGTCTGAAATAGCATCCACATGGTCAGGCCAGACCCAGATGGAAGAGGCCAAGGGAAAGGTGGCGGCCAGGGAGGTGGGAGAGGCCAACTGAAAGTCATTCCCGGAAGTGAGGTAGAGTGTTTTCTGGCTGGATACATGACTACCAAGAACATGCTCTCCCTTCATTCTGAGTTGAAAATACAGATAGTGGGGTGTGGAGACGGAGCCGTAGCTCACTGCACTGACAGAGCTCCCATGGCCTATGGACAGGTACCCACGCACGTGAGCACAGGGCCTAGCACAAACACGACGGGACAGAGAGGCTGGGTCACTGGGGTCTTCCTGGCTGCCATAGAGTTGATCCTGGTGTGAATCACAGGTGTGCACACTTTAGTACAACAGAAAAACGACCTCAGCAGGTTATGGTGTGTGCATTTAATTACTATACTCACAAGGCAGAGGCAGGCACATCTCTGCAAATTTGAGGCTAGTCTAGTCTACACAGAGTATTCCAGGCCAGCCAGGACTACATGGTAAGACTCCATCTCGGAATGAACCAAATAAATACCAACCCCACCCCCCAAAAGAACAATCTTATAAAACTTCTTTCCAGGATGTTTTGCTTAGAATGTGAGAGGGCACGGCCGGGTTTTCACATACAGGTGCCGCCTATACCACTGGAAATGGATTTCAGAGCTCTGCAGGCCTTTAGAGCCTCCACCAAGACAAGGGTCCTGGGCTATGCAACACTCCACACGCCCTTTGGGTTGGGTGCGGATGGGAAGATGGGTGCATGGAGGTTAGGTCTCAAAAAGCCTTTGTGTCAGAACGGCATCTGAGGCCAGACAACTAAACCTGCCCGACAATTCAAACAGCAGCCCTGCGCCTTACAGTAGGACTGCTGTCAGCGTGACTGCGGCATCAGGTCTCAGAGACAAGGGCCCGCATCCAGCCAGGCCTATGGCTCATCTCGTCCAAATACAGTAGGGGCAGCTACATAGGCCTGGGGGAAGGGACAGCACAGAGGGGACCTAGCAGGCACACTTACACACATTGCCGTGTCGGAGCATGTGCAAACGTGTGCACGCACAGACAAGGGTTGCTCCTCAGCATTTCCCTCCTTATATGCAACACACTGAGTTTTTATTATTGCTTTAATGCTAGTTGATAACGTACTAAATATACTTTGTGGCCTGAGGTTTTGTGGGGGAACTGACCAAATTTACCTCCATGAAGTGAGGGTCAGAAGAGTGATGGCTTCCCTGGGAGGTAGGGGACCATGCCTGGGAGACTCTAGACATACTTCTGGTGACCCCTATATGGCAAGTGTGTCCTCTTAGCACTAACGGCCCTCTCTGACACTACAAAAGTTGATTTTTTGATTCTGTGAGACTTTGCAAACAGGCAGCACAAGGGAATGTGTGCCCCAATGACAGGGTGGGATCTACAAGGTGTCTGTCCTCATCCAGCACAGTGATGGTAATGGCTGGGAATACGGTGGCAGAAGAGGGAGGGGCGGAGGCCACGGAGCTCAAGACCAACTAGCCCTGACTAGTCTTCTACAACCAACTCATCTCTGTTGTAAACCAAGAAAAGCATAGGATCTAGGTGACCACTGGATGGAAGAGAAGATGAATTGTGAGTTGCTGCTCACACCACCCTCTAGGTCCGAGTTACTGGGAATCTCCCAAAGCATCTGTATACGGCAATTACGTGGCCTCACACCAGCCCCGGCTGTGTGGCAATTCTGTCCCACGAACAAGGTCACTGTGAACCGAAAGGCCCCTTAGAGCTGAAAGTCATTTCATTTGGAAATCACAGAGGGGCCTGCTCTTTTGATGTCTACAGCCCTAAGGCAGCGCCACCTAGAAGACTGCTTCTCCTCTCGATTTGTGCCTTTTATGCCTTTGGTCCAGGGCACAGAGCCCGACCACCATCAGGGTAGGGTCCCCACATCCAGTAATCACCCCTGGAAACAGCTGATGCCCAGCCTCACTCTCCTTCCAACCTAAGGTGCGGCAGTGCCAGCATCCCTCCCGTCCTGTCTGCTGCCAGCTATAGCAATTTAAGTCCTCAGGTCACCTTTGTAACCACATTTAGAAAGTCAGTAGCCTTGAGCTCTGTTACCGAATTGGTGTCGAGGCAGGCAAACAGGGTGACCAGGCTGGCTTCTGGGTCACTAGGTGGCAATTCTGCAGGGTTCTGTGCTGAGTTGCTGAGAGCAGGACGTTTGGCCACCCCCACCCGCACTGGCCTCTGCGCACAGTGCCTGCTGGAGGCATGCTTCTGCATGCGGAGAATGCTTGACTTTGAAATTATAATGCACAGTTGGAAGCTATAAAACGCTTTGAAGAATACCACCCATCCTATTTATGACAGGAAGCCCCTTTCTTTCTCAGTCCTTTTGATTTTGAAATTTACTGCTAAAGGAAAAAAAAAAAAAAAGAAGACTGTCCAAGGAACATGATCTGGGAAGCCCATTAAACCTCATTTGGAGTTTCATTTTATATCTGTAAATGGAAAGACGAAGGCTTGGGGCTTTTTTAAAGTTAGTAAGTCTACACTGTAATAAACAACCCTGCTTTTTCAATTTGTGTCCTTAAATTAGATTTAGTTAGCTTTAAAGAGGGTTCACTGCTGGTGAGAGGGGGCAGCCTCTGTAGGGCGGCTGCAGGCCTCTGGCATTGCCAGCTAAGAATGATTCACGGGTGTCTGCACTGGTATGCACTGACCGACTCTTCTGAGAGACCAAAGCCCTGTCAGCTGTGGAGTGTGTGTGCCACACAAAACTTTCAGCATCTCTATTTTACCCTGTTGCTCTTCCTTTCTGTCTCTGATACCCGCTTCCTAAGGACTATAGAAAGAACATTATTTTTCTAATAAAGGAAATTAGACCTTACTTCAGCTGCTGCTATAAAGCCAGGTTAGCAAACACCTAGACCTAGTGTTGAGAGAGACACAGGGAGGCTAGGAGGATGGCTCAGTCAGTAAAGTTCTCGCTTTGCAAACACAAGGGATGGTGAGCCTGTAATTACACCGACCCAGAAGACAGAGACGGAGGGATCACTTGCTGGCCAGCCTAGCCTAACAGGTGAGAGGCCTTGTTTCTCAAAACAGGCTAGATGACTCCTGAGGAACAACATCCGAAGCTGACCCAGAACCATGCACAAGAATGTCCACACTGACAGATGTGTCACTCTGTCTGGGGTAGCAGCACACTGAGTGGTATCTCAGCGGCTGCAGCTGCCACACTAGCATGCAAACAGAGCATACAGTGAGGGCCAAGAATAGCAACAGATGTCAAATGCAAACGTATGTGCAACAAAACACAGCAGCCTCACATATGTACGTACGTGTGTGTGTGCGTGTGTGTGTGTGTGTGTGTGTGTGGACCTAGTCCTGTGATTACGAAACATCCTTACCCTTCTTCCTCCCCCATAAAGAGAGAATCTCATCCAAGGACGTTAATACCGTGACGGTCTGGCAGCAGTAGTCAGGAGAACGTTGGTGCTGATGTGGGGCTTGCCCTGGATTCAGATATCATCGCCGTCTCTTCCCAGACCCCCACTGAGCAGGGAAACCTTTCAAAATGGTTCTGAGGTCAGGAGCGACAGCACCAGTCCTCTCCCTTCAGGGTACACCGCCTGGTCTTGGCTGAAGAGAGGACTCCTGCTGCTAGCGGAGAGGAGACGGTGACCAGGCAGGGGCAGCTGTGCCTTCGTAGGCAGCAGTGACGCAGAGGAGGCCTCACTGTGTCTCCAAAGGCTCTCGTGAAAGAGTTTTCACTCTTTCCCCGAGGACACATGCTTCTGGGCTTAGTCATTCCTGGTGCCTTTCTACATCAGATGGGAGATCCAGGAAAGAATGGCCAGGCACACAGGAAAGACCCCGCCTCCTTCAGCTCCCAGCCACTGGAGAAACTGGGGGAGTCAGAACACCAGCAAGATCCAGGTCACATGCGGCTAGACAGCATCACAGGAGGCTGGGAGAGGTGTGGAAGGGGCAGATGTGAGCACAGCAGACACCTGAGACATAGAGAACCAGCTAGAAAAGGGGGCGGCCCGAGCCCACTTAACAGCCATGGCTTTCTGTCCCCTCTTAATGGTCATTACCTCCAATGCTCTCCACAGGAACCGGAGGAAGAGACATCTAAATAAAAGACTACATGTTGAATACTAGGGGGACGACACATACCAGGTCACCTTGCCCAAGACTCGCCATTCATGCTGCTGAATAACTCAGTGTCTCTCTAGGGTTTCAGTTCTCTTTAGTTTTGCTGTGGCTGACACCGGAAAGGAGGCGTGAGCCATACTCAACAGATATCACAGGAGTTGAGCATCTCTCACAGTGGAAAGATTTGGAATGTGGAAGCTTCTTTGGATTGGATTGAGTCCCACAGAAGTCTGTCACGGGTCAGTGCTCTTGAGTTGTGAGACTTGAGTGAGTGGGCTAAGGAGAACCTGTCTTGTTCCTAATTAACAAATACTGCATGTATGAGGCGGAGGACCCAAGGCCTGAGAGAGACCTCAGTCTACAGAATCATTACATGCAGGGAATACAGTTTCATGCCAGATTAGACAACAGTTTCTTGGATTTGACACCAAAATCGCAAACAACAAAAGAATAAATTGGATAAACCAGACTTCATGAAGGGCTGCTTGTTTCAAAAGATACTTCTTAGTCTTCACTTCCATGAGGAGACGACCTACAGGATGAGAGGCACTTCTACAATCTACAATAAGGGACTTTTATTGGGGTCATACAGAGAATTGCTCTGAGTAATGCACCAGTGTCCGGTAAATAGAAAAGGACAAGCCCAAATCACCAGCAAACAGGAAAAGGCAAATAAAAACCACAACAAACTCCTGCACACAGACCCCGATGGCTAAGATGAAAGAGACGTGTGTTGACAAAGACACGGAAAAGCTGCAGCCCTCCAATGCTGCTGGTAGGAGGTAAAACAGCCCGCCTACTCCTGGGCAGACATCCGAGGGACCTGGACACGTATGCTGGCTGAGGAACATTTACACCAACGCTCATCGCCCATGATGGCTGCTGGGGGGTGACCAAATGGGGCATTATGCATAAGATGAAAAAATACCTGTCAATAAAGAGCAATGGAGGGCTAGGGCTGAAACTTGGTGGTGGAGCATGGGCCCAGCATGTGGTGGCCTTGGGTTCCATCTCTAGCATGTGGGTAGGAAGAGACAAGGACAGTGAGCTGAGGGTGGTGTAGCTCAGAGGCAGGATTTAACCGCAGTGCTGGGGGAAAGTACCGTGTGGGCCGTAGGCAAGGAAGAGGCTGGGGACATCTGCCAAGGGAAGAGAGCCAATCAGAGAGCATCACATGACACAGACTAGAGTCTACATATACAAAAGCCCAGTTTAAGCAAACCTGAAGGAATAGACAGAGGAGTATCTGAGCAATGCTGGCTAAGGAACTGGGGTGACAGCTATTGGGAACCAGAGTTCTTCTGGGGATAGAAAACCATAGGTACACACTTTAAAATGGAAAATTTCCTCCCCTCCCCTCTCATACACACACACACACACACACACACACACACACACACACACACACACACAAAGATGGGGGGGGCGGGGGGGGCGGGCGGGCGGGCAGGCAGGCAGGCAGGCAGGCAGGCAGGCAGGGTCTCATATAGCCTGGACCAAACTTAAACTCGCTTTATAGCTGAAAATGGCCTTGAACTCCTAATCCTGCCTCCTCCAGAATGCTGGAGCTATAGGAGTGTATCACCATACTTGGCTTTTAAAAGAGCCTCTGTTGTTTTTTGGGGAGTGCTGGGGGACTGAATTTGGGTTGTCACATATGCTGGGCAAGTGTTCTCAAACTGGGATGTATTCTGAGCATATTAGTGAGTTATACTGAAAACCACCATAGCCTGCCTTCCAAGAGACAAGCTGAGGGAGGCTTTGGATAAGGGATTAGTTTTACACCCAGCAAAACTACCCAGAGGCCTGAGAGTGGAAGGAAAGTGTTCTGTGGTTGGCTGCTGGTCCCCAGAGTCTTGGGGCTATCCTGTACTCTGCTTGGGTTTCTGGTCAAGACTAGTTGATCTACAAAATATTAACTCTGTGTGGCCTGAGGTTCTAATGAAAGTAATGTAGGTTGAGTAGCTGTGGTGGTTGGAACGTAACTGGCCCCCATAATCTCATAGGGAGTGGCACTGTAAGGAGGTGAGGAGGTATTTAGCTTTGTTGGGGTGGTTGTGGCCTTGTTGGAGGAAGTGTGTCACTGTGGAGGCAGGCTTTGAGGATTCCTGTGCTCAGAGTACCACCTAGTGTGTGAGTTGACTTCCTGTTGCCTGCAAGATGTAGGACTCTCAGCTACTCCTCCAGCCCCACATCTGCCTGCATGCTGCCATGCTCCCCGCCATAATGGACTGAACCTCTGAAACTGTAAGTGAGCCATCCCAGTTAAATGTTTTCCTTATAAGACTTGCTGTGGTCACAGTGTCTCTTCACAGCAATAGTAACCCTAAGACAGTATCCCGAGGGAGAAAAGGGTCATTTTTGGTGCCACTTGAGCAAGCTCAGCCTTTTTATACTTTGTACCCTGCCACACAAAGAGAAGACCACATGCATGTGAGTGGGGGAGCAGAAACCAGACCTGGCTCTCAGGCCTGTGGGGGCTGCAATTGTTGGCAGACTTCACATTTGATCTGTGCCACCTGCTTCCCAAAGGTGCTAGTAAGCCTGGGAAGATACTTGGAGAATTCTGGGCGATATGAACCTTTTATTTTGCAACATTTAAGGTACACTTGACATGTAGTATCTTTCAATTTACCACCATGAAATAAAAGAGCTGTGTTTAAAGTTCTCCCTCTTCTCTCTCCCCCTCTCTATGTCTCAGGACAGAAACCTAATATAAAGATATATAAACTACTGACAAAGCTTTGGAGAACCCAGAAGAACTGAGAAACCCTCACACACTGCTGTCACCTGGGGCTTCAAAGTGATGTGAACGTAATGTGTAGTTTGGTTCCTTAGTTATATTGTTGGGGAGACCTCAGACCCAAGACAATGTTACCTAAACCCTAGAAACATGAGCAAATCTCTCATCTTTTTGAGATAGTATGTTCAGACTGGGTGACTTTTTGTGATCATGAAGAGTAAGTGATAGTGGTGGTGTCAGAAGGAAACCTTTGTTCTAAGCCACGCTGACCCCTGACTCTATAAGCCCTTTATAGCTACAAGCCCCCTACTGTATACATTCCCTCTAGTAGTCAACTCTGAAAAATTCAGGCCAGAATATGCTATCTGTGGCTCTGGTTTTTGTTCATGCCTCCCCATTTAATAGACACTTGACCAGCCAGTGTGTTTTAACAATTTACAGTTAATAAAAATCTTAAGCCTCAGGAAAAAAGGAACATTAAAACAACAACAACAACAAACAAAACAAAGCAACAAAACAAAACAAAAGCAAATCTCTACTTTTGTTATTTTCAATCAGCTTAAAATAACAGAATAGGAGACAAACAATGTTGCTGGCTTTTTACACTAACACAAGCAACAAGAAAGAAAACTACCAGAGGAACTTGGAGCAACACTTTCCTGATTTTGAAGGGTGTCCTAAGACACTGTTACAAACAAGCACAAGGAGAGAAGGGAGAGCACAGGAAACAGCTAATGAGCATCACACCGCAAGCACATGCGCATGCACGCATGCACGCAGCTCCTTTCCCAGTCAGAGGCAGGGCTGCAAGCCAGCCTGTGTAACTGCAGTTCACAGGCACCACCCTGGATCTCCACATAGAAGACGCTCAGTTGGAGTCACACCATGGGCTCCATTCTGAGGCTCAGGAACTGGTGTGAGTCTCTTATCTGCCACCTGAGTTTGAGCACCACAAGCCAGTACTCTGTACATACCACAAAGGTGTGTCAACTGCTCCGAACATTGTGTGTTTGTGAGATTTGTGAGTCGTCAGGTGGGAGAGACAATGGTCAAGGAGATTTTCTGTGAAATGTACACCAGGCTGGCTTTGAACTCACTGTGTAGACCAAGCTGGTCCTGAACTCCAAAATCTGCCTGTCTCTGCCTTCCAGGTTTGGGGATTAAAGACCGGTGCCACCATAACCAACCTTAATCTCTACCCTGGATACCAGTTCCCTTACTGCCATCAAATTTTCTACATCGTTCTCCTGTTTTATATTTAATATGAAAACCTGCTTCAAGAGTTTCCTCATGTAGCGATGCATTCTGACAGTGCTGGATGGTGCCTGGTGAGATAGCGGTCTTGCCAATGAGGCCCTGAATCACTGGTACCCAGGGCGCACAGGTCTCCAGCAACTGTGGAGAGGCAGCCAGTGCTATGGCATATTTCTCCTCATGGGCCAGGACCACCTGAGGCAGGGCCATGGGTGCCAAGGTCTTGGTGCATAGCTTATGTGCAAACTGTCTCAAAGCAAGGTCTGCACTGTGGAGGCACACAAACCCTTAGCAGGGTCAGTTTCTGTCTGGCCATGCTACTTAAACTCTGCTGGGGGTAGGGAGGCCAGAGCCACTGGATGAGGGTAGCAGGATCTCTGACACAGCCAGCGGTTCCAAGTGGGGCCTCTTGAGAGGCTGCGTGCGTCTCCACAGGCTGTCAACAAGGAAGAAGTACAACAGATGCTTCCAGAGGTTTTCTCTGTGTTCCATGTGGGCTCACCGTCCAGGACCAGTGTGCTGCCACCTTCGTCTGTGGTCTTCTTTCTCTTCTGTGGGAAGAGTTCACCTCTTCATCCTCTGAAGCTTTGGGTGGTAGACAGACTGGGCTCCAGGTGGCCCCTAAATGCTGTCAGCCATCTTTTTAGTCCACAGCCTCTAGGCTTTCACCAATAGCTACACAATTCATCATGAGGTTTTAAAACTGCCTTTTTCCTACCTCTTAGAGAAGATCTGTCAAGACCTAAAGACAGAGTCCTACAATGGGAGAGAGGGAGCCTCATATATAGAGAAGCCTGGGATGCTAAACACCACAGCACATGGAGCAGCAATGTATCAGAAAGTGGGAGCCAAAAAAACCTTGATTTGGAGGAGTATTCCCACCTCCACTTCATCCCTGCCCTGTATCTACCCCATCCCTGCCCTGTATCTACCCCATCTCTGCCCTATATCTACCCCATCCCCACCCGAGGTGGGGTGCAAAACACATGCCAACCAACAACTGACCTGAGGACCAGGAATTCCGTGACCGTAGGTAAAAGGGTTGTCACAAGCAGAAAGACAACACACACCTGAGCTTTCCCCTCTCTCTCCCTCAGTTTATGAAAACAAAGAATACAAAGTTAAAGAGACAGCAAAAACTGTGCCAGCTAAGAAGAAGCCTCCCAATGAACAGAACCCACATTTACTAATGGGCATGCTCAGCTGGGTTACAGCTCGGGGGGTCGAGCACGTACCAACGCATGTGCCCGACATGTACAAAGCCCTGGATTCCACCCCAGCAAGACAGCCCAGAAGACAACCCAGTCTCCAGTGCTTTCTGAACTTATCAATTCCATGAAGGAAGTATTTACAGCTTCATTTTAATCCCCAGAAAATTAAGACTCAGGAACCTTCACCCAAGTCCCCAAAAAGGAGTCTGGAGAGCTGGTGAAAACATTCTAGCCATTCTGGAGTGTGGGTTTACAACCGAGGACTCCAATCTGCCAGGACATCCTGATGGGGGCACACTCAGACACAGCACAGTTTCCAAGGAGGACAAACTCAGATCTGAAACCCCAGGGCAGAGGTCGCTTCACCAAGTCTCCACTTAGCAGTGCTCAGAAGCAGACCCCGCCCCTCAACAAAAGGCAGTGCAGCTGAGAGGACGCTGTGCTGATGAGGAAAATGGGACCAGGGGAAAGCTAATGGCACCTGTCACCATCTGGCTGTGGCTCTGGGACCTGACTGCAGCTCGGTGCAAAGTCCATGCCTTGACTAGCACCAAGCCCTTGACCCGGGTGCTTAAAATCCAAGAATAAATTGGTGGCACTTCAGGGGAAGGGCGCACGGCTGCCATGCTTCCTTGCTCCTTTATGTCTTTTGAGACAGGGTCTCACTGTGTAGGCCAGGCTGGCTTGGAACTCACTGACGGCCCTGTCACCAGACAGAGCTCATACTCCTTCCTTTCATGTCACTGAGCTTCCCACTTTGTGAGGAACTGGCCTCTTCTCAGTAGCTATCTTTCTGGCTGAATGTATCAGCCTCGGCATCAGGGCAGGGCACACTACAGGGTGGGTCACTCTGGTCACCGGCCACACGTGCTGCTTCCTAGTTTTTCAAAATTTGAAAAATATATGTCTACATCGTTATCTCTGTCTCTCATATATTCTTTTTGTGATTATGCTGTAGACTGAGGTATGCCGTGGTCTAAAGTGCTCAGTGTGGTCTCACACAGGAGTTGCTTGATGTGGATCTATGGGGTTGGTAGGGAAAGAAGATACCCAGGAAGTCCATGGTTAAAACACGCACGTAAACCACGAGAACTGACTAGGGTACTTAAGGGACTTAGTTGTGGTGCTGGGACCTGAACCCAGGTCCTCTGCAAGAGCAGCAGCTGCTCTTTACATGAATCTCTCTCTAGTCCCTAAGCTACATTTTTATTTGTCTGTGTACATGTGCACACACATCACAACACACACACGCGGAGGCCAGAGGACAACGCTTAGGAGCCATTTAGCAGGCCCTTCTCAACCTTGCCCGTGTGCATGGGCTTTCAGTGGGCCAGTCAGAAGAGGGGAGCAGCCTTTCGTCAGGCCTCCCCACAATCACGGGGAGGCTCGGCCCTTCTGCACTGGACTTGGACGGTGACCCGCACAGAGCATCATAGGCCTCTAACTTACCTTGCTCTTCTTCCAGGGAGGCTGGGCACACACCCTGCTACAGAGGTCTCTTTGGCCATCTTTCAAGTGACTGCTACTTATTTCTTATTTGGAGAACCCTGATAACTCAAAGAAACCCCCTTGCTTGCTCAGCCACAGGGAAATAGCGAGCATTAAGTCAGAAACCTCAACATCATTTTCACTAAGTAACAGCTCTTTCTCCTACGGAGTGTCTGTCGCCCAAAATAAAAGTAGCTGATGGCTCAACTTAATTCCTGCTACTTAGTCACCAGAAGGCACACTTAAATAATGAAGCTTCTAGAAAACCACCTGGTTGCTGAAAATCTTGTGGCTTCTGTGATTTTTTTTTTTTTGTTGCAGAAACTTGAGTACAAGGGAAGTCATCTGCACAAGGGACCACAGTCACAGTAACTATGGAGCTCCTGCTTAGCCTCAAGTCCCGAGCAAGTGGGTCTCAATCCACTGGTCCAGCAAGGACCACAGCTGCAGATTGGGGTAAAAAGTGACCAGGAACAGAGACAGTCACTGAGGAGCCCCGGGATTTGCTAAATATACCTAGACCTGGGTTTTAGGTCTATCACAGCTTTCCCTGGCTCATAGCAGCATTCATCCATGTATTCCAAGCATTTTTTTTTGTATGTGCCTCCACGGTACAGTTGAATTGGAAACCTTGCCGTCTCAATGGTCAGTTCTCTGTTCCTGTACGGCAAACATTTGCTGGCCACTATCCTGACATGTTCCAAGTCTACACATGTTTCTGGTCTTGTATCTACACATCCCTTCTTGTCCTCTGGGTGTCCATGTTCCTTCCTCTGAGGGGCTTCTCTTGGATACTTGGTGACGAGAACAAGCAGCTTTACCCCAATGTATTACTCCTTCACAGCTCTTGGCTGAGGCCGCCTTGCTCACTTAACGAGCTCAAGCTTCCTAAGGGAGAGTGAGCCTGGCCTGTGTGGCCCACCTCTTTCTCCGTGTACAGATAGCAGGTGTGAATGCTACGGTCAGTCAGATCACACCTGTCTGTGTGAAGGAAGCCACCAGACATTCACTCCACCTGGCCACCAAGTATCACAACAGAACCAAGTGTTCTGTCTCCTGGCAGTAAGGCAGCTTTTTTGATATTTACAAAACAGGGAGATACCGACTCCCTTCTCAAAGGTTTAAGAGATGATCCGCAGTAACTATGTCAGGCTGTAAGGTAAGACAGGATGTGTTCATGCCAACAGGAGGAAGGAAAACAGGGACCAGAGCCTCATGGCTTCTGGGCACCAAGGGACAGGTGCTCAGCACCTGCTCTGACCCTCCCACCCAGGCAGTGGAGGCTTGCAGCTCTACGCCAGTGGAATTCAACTCCGTCAAAACACAACCCTCTGCCTATAAATAGGAAGGTTTTTGAAACACTAATTAAAAATAAGTCTGGCATTTGAAGTCTCTGATAAACAAAAGGGCTAAGAGCAAAAGCAAACAGAACAGTTGCCCATTTGATCTATACATAGGTGCTGAAGGCTGCCACTGTCTCCCCATGGACTTCTTTCAATTACTCCCAAACCTGTGGACTTGGAAAATGCGTGACAAAGTCCACTTTCCCACTGAGCTGCTAAGGAATTGGTTTTTGTCAGCAGAACCCATTTTGCTACCTCTGGAAGCCACTATGAAAACCAACATGTCTAAAACAGAAGCTCAAAAATACAATGTGATGAATAGTGAGAGCCTGAAAACACCATTTGTCCCCATGTGCATCTCGTGGCTGTGTGCACCCCACTCAAGGGGCCTACGTTTCAAGCGCCCAATAGCCCAGGTGCTAGTGGCTGCTGAGCGGGAGCACATAGAGTTAGTTTTCTTATAGTCTCTGCATTTCAGAGACTTGTGTCAGAGACTATTTCTCTTTGAACTTTTGTGTTTTTCATAGGATGAGTCAATACATTAAATATTTACGATTTTCTATTTTTCAAACCTGGACTCCATATAGGATCTGTCCTGTGTTCTGAATAAGCTAAATGATATTAAGAGTCACATCACACTGATTTACCGCAAGCACTCAGTTTCACTTTTTAAACCGTGGCTGACTCGTTTTTCATTTCCTTTACACATGGCTTCCTTCTTGTCCCAGCTGGGTGCAGCTAGGACGCTCCCACATGTCTGAGCTGAGTGTCCTTAATGAGTAAGGAGAAGGCACTACCAGAGCATAAAATGACCCGCCCGAGTCTTCAAACAACTCCGCCCTGTCGCTCAGGCCTTTAGGAAACTTGTATCTGTCTTTATAAGTTACCTCATAGGAGGGAAAACTTAGGCCTCCCACAGCCACAAGCACAAAGTGATCACGGGACTGCTGGAGGACAGGCACAGGAGCTGATCACTTGCTGCTGGAAGCCCAGTACCCGACTCCTAAAGCAAGCACAAGGCATCATGCTAAAGCCAGCAGTGAGCTCACAGGCCAGAGTTGTAGTGGGCTCACGGCCTTCCCACTGGTGGGGGCTCACAGTTTCAACTGTGTTACCTCTGCATCCTGCTCCTGGAGGCCATACGTCTGCTGGAGGCGTTGCAGTGTCTGCGGGCTCAGGGTCTTCTGCTCTAAGAGACACTCCAAAAGCAAGATGATCTGGTCTGGAGAAAGCTGAGGACAAAAGAAACAGCCTTTGAAATGTCATGTAGCCAACAAGATGTTGAAACCAAGGTTCTGAGCAAGGACAGCAAAGCCAGGGTAACTCAGGCACTCTTACGTGTCTGAGAGATGGGGAGAGCAGGTGCTGACTTTGCTTGGATGTTTAGGGTTTATGCTGTCTGCAGCCCCAAAGGTTCACATCCTGGGGCCTGGCAAAGCCCTGTTTTCCGTGGCCAGTCATGTTGGGTATGTGCTTTCAGCACTCGCCTTAATTGAATGTCACAATGGCTCATGACGGCCTTGCCTTTATGGGATGCATTTTATGGGATGCATACACCACAAAATGTTTCCTGGCTAGACAAGGACTCAAGAGGCCATCCAACTTTAGGCAAATCCACGGGAGTTTACCATAAGTAGGTAGGTTCAGATTTCTTTCTGAACCAAGTTAAGCCTTCAAGGCACCTGTTGAACCCTGAAAAATAAACACAATGTGACGATTGCCTCCTCTCCCAGCGCTCCCCTTCGTGAGGAGTCTATTTATAACCTGTGGGTTTAAGATACTGAAGTGCACTTTACAGGCTGTAGAGAAGCAAACGTACGGCGATGGATGCCCCTAAGACACAGTCGTTCTTACTCAGGACTGACACAGCGGTCACACCACGATTGGTGTCAGAGCAGCTAAGGGCAATGAGAGGGAGAAGCCTGTGTGTGATACAAACACGAAACGAGGTGGCTGTGAACAAGCGGCTGCAGTACAGTACTCGGCTGAGCCACGCTCCACCCGGCCATCTCAACCCAAGAGCAGGAGAAAAGAAAGCTCAAGACACACCTGCACTGATGGAAAAAAGAAAAAAAAAAGGTCCACTCTAAAAATCCGTGTTTTACAATCATTTACACAAACTCCTCTAGTCCTGCATATGCCTGATTATCCTTCTGAGCAAGTCAAACTTCTGTAGGCCAACAGAGGATTTCAACGGCAGACTTCTATTACACAAAAGGCGTTAACTTACCACCTACTCTCCTCTTGCCTCTCCCTTTTGACCTAAAATGCATGCTTTGCCTGAACTCTCCTCTCTCTCTCTCTCTCTCTCTCTCTCTCTCTCTCTCTCTCTCTCTCTCTCTCTCTCTCTCTCTCTCTCTCTCTCTCTCTCTCCCTTTCCCTTTCTCCCTTTCCCTCTCTCCCACCCATTCACCCTCTCTCCCTCCTTCCCTCCCTCTCTTTGACAAAAGGTTTCACTTTATAGACTGGCTAGACTGGAACTCTCACTATGTAAACCAGACTGCCCAGGAACTCAGTGATCTGCCTGTCTGCATCCTGGGGTTCTGGGACTAAAGGTGTGCACCATCACACTTAGCATTTTTAGTATTTCTTTCTCACCCTAAATCTTCATGAACACGCTTCTCTGGTGACAGGTAGAGTGGCCAGTGCTGGTTCCTTGGTATATTTATTATGCACTTTTTCTCCACCTACAGTTATACCATGGACAGATTCTAGCAAAACAGCCCTGACCTATGAGGTCCTAATACAAGGACCCCATAAATGACTACATTTCTCCTCCTGAGACATCAAGTGTTTGCAAGATGCTTTAAGATGTGGTAGAGCTACATCTACCCTTTTCAGTAACTGTGAACATGAGGATGTTGTTGTGATAGTAAGAAAATCCAGCAACTTGCTAGAGCATGGCAAACCCAGGACCTACCGCCCCCAGGAGCCCCACCTATCCCCATGACATACACCAGCTGAGTTTCCTTCCTGGCGGCTCCTCTTTTTCATCACTGAAAACCCTGGCTGATACTGGCCCTTTGGTCCTCTTCCCTCTGGATACCCAGCAGACCCAACAGCAGCTTTAGCATTTCCAGGGAAGCTGGGAAGCTGTCCTCTGCTGGAAGCTGAACCTGACAGCTCCCAGGCCTTTCTCTGAAGGCCACACACCCTGGACACCCTCCTGCACAGAGTCTTCCCTCAGTGCCCAGCTAAGGCCCCTCAAGCCACCCCACTGCTTCTCTTGGTTTTGTCATGGTACTGGCTAAAGTCACCCATATATATGCCTGACCTGGGTATCCCCTCCTGGGTTCAAACACTGAACCCAACTCCAGTTTAAAAACTGCTAACATGTGAGCCCAAGCGAATGCTCCGATCCACACCTGCGTGCTGTTTTTCTTCCAGGCAGAAAGCTCACATCTGCACCCAAACGGAATCAAAAGGATCATGGAGAGCTTTCGGTGTCTCAAAACTGACGCAATGGAAACATTTGGAGCTAAGCCCCCTGACTTTAAGACCGACAGCTGAGACGGCAGGGAGGGCTGGAGGGAGGAGTACATGTGCACTCAAACCTTTAGGGCTGTTTCCTAAGATTGTCTGGCTCCAATTAGAAGGAGGGGAAAGAGTGAGGGTGCACACCCCGTCAAGGAATCCACCCTCCCCCATTCAGGAGGGTGCAGATGCCCCCGTGCAAGCGCAGGCTTGTTTGGAGATGGGCAGGGCAGAAGGCACAGCCATGCTGAACATTCCTCCTTAATGCTGTGAGATCTCTGCTAGCCTGGCCTTTGTAGAATGGACCTCGAAAAAGCACTCCATTAGTAAACAACCTGCAGCCACCTGGCTCTCCAATTCATGGGAAAATATAGAGACAAATTAGTGGCCTAATGCTGTTTTCAGCCACAGATAATGAAACTATCACTTATTCACAAGTAAATATTGTATCACACACACACACACACACACACACAAGGATGCCGGGCTTGAAAAGAGGATGTGTTAAAGCAAAAGTGTTTTAATAGAGTGATCTTTGTAAAACACATATTTGCTCCCTGTCAAGCCACCTTACAATGGAAAAGAAATAATACATGATGAATGTTCGCAAAGAGATGGAAAGATCTCAAGTACCTTGCAAATGCTGGGCAGCGGGCTGCTCTGGCATCTGGCACAGGGGAATACCCCACTCCTAAGCACGCAGAAATGAAATGAACTTTCAGATAACTTTGGGACCAATTGTAGGCTGTCATGGAGGTATTGCAGGAAACACAGTGTCAGTTGTACTATGGTATTATCAGGAAAACCAAACCAAACCAAACCAAACCAAACAAACAAAAAAGAGCCCACGTCAGTGAGCACTGGGGCCCCAGGAAAGCCAACTTGAAATATTACCAACAAGATCTATCTTTGTGGCTGGGACTGACAGCCTATGCTTGAAATTCAGCTGCAAGAGGAGAAAAAAAATTCCTCCTTTTCACAAACAGGGATCTATGATTGGGTTATTACTTCAGCAAAGGGAACACCTCAGTATTATAAAAATGCATCTACTTAGGAAACTTGAGACAAAATTAGACTATAAGATGCCCAAATCATGTGGGCACTTCAAAGAACAGCACAGGTCTGTAAAACTTACTCAGATGAACACAAGACACAAGACGCAGCAGAAGCCAGGCAAGTACAAACACTGTCAACTGTGGAAGTCTGTATTCTTGCCATAAGCATTGAAGATTTCATAGTTGTTAGTTATGAAGAAATGTTCAAATAAAAAAGTTAATTTCATCTGTCCCCCAGCAGACTTAAAAATTGAGACAAGCAGCACAACTTTGAACTGTTTTAAGGGTTCTTGGAGAGAAAAAGTGAAATTTCAGACACCCCCCCCCCATCCCAAGTACAAGCAGCACAAAGGAAACAAACCCTGGGTCCACTTCAGGGGACCCCTAGGTGCCTTTCCAGGAGACAGGAGGCAGGGGCAGAAGTGGGTGGGCGGGTGGAGGCAGGGGTGGATGTCACTCTGAGCTTCCCCCCCCCAGGCAGTCCCGGCCACTGCAGCCCCCACTTTCTCCTCCATCAGCACAACACAAAGCAGAAACGCCGATTTACCGCTCAGATCGGAAAGGCCACAGACACAAGTCTCACCATGGAGATTCCACAGGCACAAACATCAGGGCTGCAGCTGGCACGCGGGGAAGGCCAAGGGGAGCCCGGAGCCCCTCCTTTGCAGCCCAGCTGGTGCTCAGCAGAGGCCGGCTTGAGGAAGGAAGTCGGTGCAGCTCCAGACGCGGAGTGAGCAGGAGACTAATGCAGCCACAGACTGACAGTGGCGTGAGTTCTATTATTACCCCATTATCACTCTGGGATCTGAGCCGAGATGAAGCACGCTTCCTCCCTGGTGCCATTTCCTTTTATCCTGGCTGGAGACTAAAAGCGGATCAATGGGGGCAATAATGTATGATGTCACTTCCATTATAGCGACAGCCTCCCTCCTCTTCCAGTCTGTCTGAAACACACAGAAAGATCAATTCTTCCCAAAAATGGTTAAAAAATGCTTTGGGAGCATGCATCTTCCAGAAAAGCGTTCTCTGCTATATTTGTCTATGTTACTTTGGCAGGAACTGTTTACACAGAACAAAACAGAAGAAATGGGGGAGGGAAAAAAAATCTCAAATTCTCCTGTAGGCTGGAGACTTGCTGGCTGAAACTCAACCCAAGCAGGGGCCAAGGCAGAATGTGAGCCGCTGACCTTTGAAAGTCACATGTACAAGGTGAAAGGTGGCCCCACAGATATAAGACACCTTTCAATTTTATAAGGCGCTCAAATCTGGAAAATTCCTTGCCACCTTTTCCAGGAAACACAGCCACCACCCTGCAGGCCCCGAGACAAGCCACGGATGCCTGGTACCTATGAGGCACCCACACACCTAGGAAGGCAGACACTGCTCTGAGGCTTAAAATAAAGTGCCATTGAGGGAATTTTCACTTGCAGAAGATTCTTGCCAATAGGGCAAGATAAGGACCCAGTCAAGAAAGTTCCTCACAGCGCAGAGAGGAGCAGGAACAGGAGGAAGCATGGTCTCTGCGGCCTGACAGGGAAGGGTCTCCTTCCTTGTGGTACTTGAAGCACATGTTCATGGGTGATGTCTACAGAACCCCAGGAGAGAACTAAGGTTTCTTCCGTGCATTAGAAACTTACAGAGAAAAAGCTGTGGCCGCCACCACTGCTACTTCGGGCAGCAGAAAAACTGTTCAGCTCAATGGTTTTTGCTTTAACCACATTTTAAAGAACTAAACACAAGACTAGGGTACCGAATGTGAATCCTGACTGCATTATTCTGAGGGCAAAATTGGAGGTTCCCGGCAAATGGCGGTTATTAAATGAGGAATGAAAATACTTTTGCTTCAAACAATAGAAATCAACCAACAGGCAAAGATTCTTACAGTGGGTAGTAGCACCAGTTACTTTCAGTTATCAGGCATCTTTAGAAGCTACCCCATGGCCATACTTTTCAATGATCAGTGTAGCAGCATCAAACATTCACAGAATTCATAGCACCAGAAATCTGGAAAATGTCACTAATAGCTTGAGATGGTAAGTGAACATCTAAGTCACCATTTGGTAGCAGCCGCACTTCCAAACAGCTACCGTAAGAAGAAAGAACACAGGGGCCACCAGGGGTTGGTGGCAACTGAAGTCCTCATGTTTCCAGGTGCTATTATTCTAACCTATGTTGGCCCATACTATATGCAATGTGACGCAGAGTGCATGCTGTGGACTGCACGAAACCAGACCATGTGTCTGCTGGATACATGGTGCATACAGATATTTATGTTATTACATAGTTTAGAAACTAAATCACTCTGAATGCTCAAATTGAAAGTTTCCAAGGATTTTGCGCAAGGCACTTGAGGTTTTCAAGTCTGCTTGCTTGGCATCTGCCAGACCCACAGTAATGGGACAAAGGGGATCACACCCCCATTACTTCATGCTTCTGGGGAGAACCAACTCTTTACAAGAAGCCCCAGTGTTTCAGGCCATCTTCCACCCCAGCTGAAGGATTTCCAAAGAACAGAACTTTAAAGTATCAGAGATTATTTTCAATTCCTTGTGTCCAGATTTTCACCCCCATGAAATTTGTTGTTTACTTCTGACCCAAATCAAGCACAGTTTACATAATGCCTGATGTACTAGTCTTAAACATATATGCAAATTTTGGTGAACTTGACCTTCTAATTTATAAGTAGTGATATCTTTTAGCTCTAAATTCTTGTTATACAACAATTTATCTCAGTCTATAAAGTCCAGCATATGAATAAATGTTTTTATTGTTAAAACTTTCAACTAGTTCTGATTTAAAATACAGTATTATAGCTATATAATGGAATATTATGCAGCTATTACAAAGGATGGAATGGGGTTGCTTCTGGATATAGCAAGAAGGTAAGAAATATTAGCGGGGGGGGTTCAAAACAGAATGTAGAAAAGGGTTGAATTTGGGTAAAATACTACATTTTCCTTTGTCTTTTTGAGACAGGTTCTCATGTAGCTTGCCTGTGCTAGCTTGAAGTTTACTATAACAGTGAATTTCTGATGTCCCTACTTCCACTTGCAGAGTTCTGGAATTACAAGCATGTGCCACCATACCAGGAGAGAGAGAGAGAGAGAGAGAGAGAGAGAGAGAGAGAGAGAGAGAGAGAGAGAGAGAGAGAGAGAGAGAGAGAGAGAGAGAGAATGCACATGCACACATGCTAGACAGGCACTCTACCCACCTAGCCACATTTCTAGGACAAGTAAAATAAATTCCTACAGACCTAGAAGGGAAGTGAGGAAGTCCCAGTCAAATTTTGAGTCATCCATATAAGACACCTGGTCCTTTCCTGTTTTCTAGCTATACCTTAAGCTGAAATTTTTTTTCTTAAATCCTGCTGCAAATATTTCCCGATTAATTAATAGAGAGGATATATGTTTTATGAAGAAGTTCAGACTGCAACCTAATCTAAGTCTGTGAATGGAATGCTGAGCAGACACCAGACAGGCAGCCCGGGCTCCTAAAGAGCCGTCACTGCCCTTCTGGGCACACAGAGAAATCTGCTAGGTTCATGATCTGGACTACGGGGTTCTGGCTTCAATACCTATAGGTCAGTGAAAACACTGTGAAATAGAAAACATTACTTCTGTGTAAGGAGGGCTCAATGGCTAAAGGTGTCTACTGTGCAGTCTGGCAACCTGAGTTCAATCCACAGATCCATATAGAGGAGACGGCATGAACCACGAGTTCCTCTGAGGTCCACATGCAAGCTATGGCATGTATGTGTACATGCGCGCGCACACACACACACACACACACATACACACACACACACACAAGATTTAAAAATTGGAAGAATATTAAGTTTCCCAAAGGCTTGTAGTACAAACAAAGCAAAGCCCTAGTGATCATATGCTCTGGTTTTATGTTGGCATTTAAAGAAAGTTTTCAAATGCTGTCTAATTTTTTCCCATGAGAGAATACAGTTAAACCATAAATTTACTCACGAGTACAAATTTCTTATATTTTTCTCTAACTTCCCATTTTACTGGGTTGAAGTGAGAAAGTCTCTGTGGCTTCATTTGTAAATAACTAAGCAGACACCAGACCCTTTTCAGTTTAATTTGTTTTGTGCAACTCTGCCTCCTGTACAGGTGAAGCACTCACACTCACGAACAAAGGCTGCAGTCAGTTTGGAAAGGGGGCTTCCTCTGACCCAGCCCACCTCCTACAGAAAACACCATCTTCAGAGTCCTCAAGTTTAAACAGGACAATGTGTACTCAAACTCCAGTTTAAACAGGACAGCCTGTGCTCAAACACAGTTCTGCTTTAATATCTGTCATTAGAGTGGACATACATAAGGAAATTTCTAATAGACTGAAACCTATTCCCAAATTTCATACTCAACTCAAAATGCTTACTAAAAAGAATTCATTGTTCAACATGGGGAGATGGAATAATTAGGGAACAATGTCTACCAGGAGAGCCATCAATAAACAATTTAATGTGCGAATGAATCTATTGAGAACAGGTGTGCAGAGCTGCAGGCAAAGGCTCAGAACAGAGAATTCTCGTTTCTAAAGTACAACAAATTCAAACAATTCAAGTTCAAATGCACTGATCTAAAAGGTTCTGTCAACACTGCTGTACAGTGATGCCTCCAATTGTCTGCAGAGGCAATGGACCTGGGCTTAGAGCAGCCTAGGTTCCACCGATGAATCAACTGGGCTCCATGAGAGCTTGTTCGGTTTGCTTGGCTTCCATGTTAAACTTGCTAACAATGACTAAAATTCACGGCAAAAAAAAAAAAAAAAAAAGCAAAGCTGCGAAAACAAGCTAGAGCTGGTGACAAGAGTAACAAGAAAGGCTCAGAGTGAGGCTCCTCACACATCCAGGTGTGGGTACAGTCATCTTGAAACAGTTTCTAGATGAATTTTGCGCTGGGCTGTTCCTTCTGAGGTCTGAACAATACGCCTCCTCACCCGTGGCTCTGGCCTTTCCTCGTCACAGAGGCAACTGTACAGCATAAATATCTTTTTGGCCAGGTTTTATTTTCTAACGCTTGTCTTTCCTGCTGAATCTAAACTACCCACAGGTTCTGGCCACATGTCTACACTCTCCCAGGTGGTTTCCGTTGTATCCTTAATGTACACACATCCAACCACAGCCACAGAGGAACAGCGGGGTGCCGAACCTCACCGCATGAATTACTGCTGGAAGAGTAAAGCAGTGAGGCTGTTAGTAAAACGTATGCGGGGTACTTCAGTCCAAGTGCTACCCCATGTGGCAGTCTCATAGTATAATTTAAGGTATATAAGGCAGGGGAATGATGTTTGGGCCCATTTTTCTACACTCTGGGATTCTAGTCTGTGTATTTCATACCCTGGATTGACTCTGAAAATTTCAAGAAAATCCGGGGGGGCAGAAGGTGGGCTTTGGATCGTCATCTCCAGTGCACCCTAAGGGGATGGAGGTTGTGTTAGGCCTCTGTTTGGTATAAAGGCGAAGCTATTCTTTTGTGGATGTGCAGCACATCGGACAGGAACCTCACCCATGTCTGCTTACCTAAAGCTATGCTTCACACACATCGACCGAAAGTACGGAAGGAAGTCACCCCTGACACAGGACATATCCTGAAGCCTAAGGATGGCCCTGGGTGCTCAGGTCTGAGGTCAACTGTGAGCTTCAGGCTGGATGCAGGACAGGTATAGCCTGCAGCCACAGAGTCAGGGCTAGGAAAGTCAGGAAAAGCCTTTGCTTCCATGGAATACACGATCCACCGTGAGGTAGGGGTCTAACCCTCGGTGAAGGCTAGGCAGGTTCTTTCTCGGGAACTGGCATGAGTGTGAGTGCCCCTAAGACATACTTTCCAGCTGCAGCTAAAGCCTCAAGGGCACCAAACAGCTGACCAGACAAAGGTTAACTCTTGAATCCCAGGCATCAGCCTGGGAATCCAGCATGGGACTGATCAAGACCCCCTGAATCTGGGTGTCAGTGAGGAGGCCTAGGTGGACAGCAGATCAGTACCCATCCCAAGTATACACACCGTCTCTGGACTCCCATAGAACAATGTGAGGTGCACTCTCACCCTGAACTCTTCGGGAAGGGTCTAGGCCCTGCCCTATATGAAATGACAGACTATGGACACCCCCATGGAGGGCCTCACCCTCCCTGGGGGAACGAGGGGATAACGGGGGGGGAGGGGAGGGGAGGGCACGGGAGGAGGGGAGGGAAAGGGAGAGGGACCTCGTACTGACTTGTGAAGCAACCTTGTTTCTTATCTAAATTTAAAATGGAAAATAAAAAAAATATTAATAAAAAGAAAAAGAAAAAAAAAGAAAAAAAAGCCTCAAGGGCACCGAGTCACAGCTAAAAATGTCATAAAAACCAAGCTGCTCTGCCTTGCTTTGCATAGGTACAATGGACCCATTCAGAAAAATCCAGACTTGTTTTGTTGAACTGTTTCTGCGTTCTAAGTGTTTTGACCATTTAAATCTCTGGTCGAAAATACTACACGGAGACCTTCCTCCTTCTCAGATCCTAGGACATCAGTATAAACTGTCTTGAAACCGACAAGTTTTTGATGTTAAAATGAAGCTGGGTTTTCTTTTTAAAAGAAAAATTTCCTACATAACTAAATCTTAAAAAGAGAAACATTAGAACTTTCTTCAGTCACCACGGCCCGCATTCCCATTTCTTACCATGTATTTCTACCACTGCTAACACACCACCTAAAAACGGTCCTTACTCCAAAGTCAAGCAGGGCTCTCGTTTGCACAGTGCACGAGTCAATACACCAAAGTGCACCCCCTAAACGTGTGCAATTATGAAGTGCCGAGGAAAACACTGTAAAATTCAAAATAACTTGAAAAAAAAAAGAAGTGACCGCAGATTCCCCCCCCCCTCAACGCGAGTCGATCCAGAAATCACTCACTCCAAAATCACTCACTTAAACGCCACCAGCTGAGAGCCACTTCCTTGCTCATTTCCAACTTAGCTTCTTAACTTGGACCTTTGCGAGGAATAACCACGGCTGGGGCAGAAATACAGCGAACACACTGTGCGCTGGAAGGCGACCCAAACGCCTACAGTGTCAAGGGGGAAGTGTGACCGCTTCCCGATCTGGGTTCCCGTCTGAGCAGAGCGTGGACGCACAGTTGTCTATAGAGACTGAAGTTAACCTGTTGAGCATTCCCAGGAGAAAGACAGAATCAGCCGCTCGCTGTATCGCTGTTTTCCCGCTGGAGTGTCCTTCGCAAGGCAGGGTGTCTGTTTGCTGATCTTTTCCCCACGATCAGCCAGAAACCATAATCCCGGCGCGGGGCCCTGGAACGCACTCCGAGCAGAAACGCCCTCAGCAAGGGAGAACAAAGCTGCAAGGTCCCGGACAGGCTGCAGGGGTGGGTAGGGAGCCGTGGCCTCCTTACCTTGACCTGGGATCTGCACCTGCCGCCTCAGGCTGATAAGGGCCGTTTGCACCGCCCACCTCCGTGCCAGCCAATCCACAAGGCCGCCCCGCCCCGACAGCCCCCACCCCTGCGGCAATGCCACTAATTAGATGTTCGCCTCCCACCCGACACTTACACAAGACACAGACCAGTCCCAGCACAGCCTGGGATTCAAATGGGAACAAAGGCGGGCGTAGCCGTGGCACTTTTCCCCAATTCACTAAAGTGAGGACCTCGTTACGTGGGGCTTAACCTCTATCGAGGCGGCGTCCCAAGGACGTGAACATTTCTATGAAGACCTTTCCAGCTCAACTGGGAAGAAAAAAACAAAAACAAAAACAACTGCTCTAAGAGTCTGGCTTCTACCGCAGAGCAAATAAATGCTCCTGGGTCACCTGGAATCAAAGTGCAGGAGGACCAGGAGGGAGGGAGGAGGAGGAATCAGCCACCCAGCTGGTTTCTAGTAAACAATCTACATAATTGCTAATTAGGAGTGTGGGAAGCGGGAAAGGGGATGGGGACAGGCAGGAACACTGACCACTCAGACAGAGCCAATCAGAAGTTACCTGAAAGAGCAGGGGGAAAGACAGGCCCGAGTAAGTTTCCTGGATTCACCACCAGATCTGAGGAGGAACACTCCAACCACACACCAGCGGCGGTCTGGTCACCAGGAGAGATCCCAGCAGAACCACAATACCGCCATTTAAAGCACGACTTCACTGCAAGCAGTTACTTGTCAGGATGGAGAGGTGGGCATTTGGTGGCATACCTCAAACAAAGTCACAGGGATTTCCCGGAAAACAAGCAGAACGCATCTAGCAGAAGCCCATTTGCAATTCTAAGTATTAAAGTTTCACTCTGGTTTTAGATGCTGAGTGGAACTTGACTGACTAGAACCATACCCATGAAATGTACTAAGAAAAACCTGGCATCACAGGAAAGCTCTCTGGTTCATGCAGTCTGCCAGTTTTGGTTTGACTAAGTTACCGGCATCCATTCAGAATTCTCCCCAAGGTTACAGGGTAAGTTTGTGAGAAGTGCGCTCTCTCTCTCTCTCTCTCTCTCTCTCTCTCTCTCTCTCTCTCTCTCTCTCTCTCTCTCTCTCTCTCTCTCTGTGTGTGTGTGTTATTACCCACTGCCTAGGAAGAAGAAATAAAAACCTTGACGGTAATCAACCCCTGAACAAATAGATTATGTAAGTCTTTCAATGTGACCCACTACACAACAGATTTTAAATGTTAAAATTTTTAGCTAATTATAGCTTCTGTCTCATTTCAGGCTTAGGTGAAGAGGTCTAACAGCTCAACACTAGGGAAAACTAATATAACATTTTATTTTCTTAAAAAACACCATTTTTGCTTAGCAGCTAAGCATGCTTTTCAGTTAAACACAATTTCAAGTTTAACTGTAGCAATACTTTTAAGTCTTTTTAAAGCAAGAATTCAAGTAATTTGTAGATTAAACAGTATGAAGAAATTGTTCAGATAAATGTAAACCAAAGCCAGCATATCTACCTCAGCTCAAAGCTTAAATACCCAAAACTAGGAGCCTGGGAAATAAAAATACAGAAAGAACTCCCAAACACCTGCTCTGTAGACCAAATAAACATGGCGAACAGTTGAGAGGGCAGGGAGACTACCCCTTCAGAGGAAAACAGTCCCCCCAAACTCACCATTTCCAAAATTCCTCAGCTAAGACTCAGAAATCGAAGTCTTGGTTATATTAATCACCTTTTGTGGAAGACAGAACACTTCCCTTTATTAAGAATGCTGATATTTTAAATACTAATGGTCATTAAAAATCATAATTCCACAAACTAGTTTTTCAGTTTGAGAAAATAAGCAATATAAATACACTGCAAAGAAGTAAGAAGCTCTTCTGTGCTCACCAGAATGTTCCTGTAAAGGCTGATTCTCAGCAGCCTTGAGCCAATGCTCAGTGTTTGATTTTTAAAAGCAAAACCCTATTGCGGATTGAACGTCCACTGTCAATTAAAGAGTAAGCTCCTGGGTCTCACGGGGACTCAGAAGCATCTCAGCAGTCCCAGTGCTATATCTGTTCAAGCTATTTTAAAAACAATATCCACTTCCCTTCATGGAAGTCAAACCAGAGGTGCTGTTCTATGCAACTTTTTTTTTTTTAAAGAATCAGTTTGGGTTTGTGTCCTCCACTGGACAGGTCGGGCTCTCTCTTCCCAGGTTACCTGTATATATATGTCAGCCGTCCTGTTTAAGTGGCTGCAGAGAGTGCTGAACAGAAAACAGAAGCCAGGGATCCTGTGAGGGGAGGGCACGGCTCTGGAAAGCAGGAGGACCCCAAACAGAGCCTTGGAGAGCAGGTCGCCCGGTCCCATTTCTGGAACCTGCTGGAACCTGCTGGAACCTGCCTCCCCCAGCACACCTCCCCTTCCTGCCACTTCCCGCTGATCGGGAACAGGGTCTGTGCACAATCCAACTTTCAAGTGTCCGTCTAGACACCGAGCTGCTTTTGAGGGTCTGAAGATACACTTTGGTTCTGGGTGTGAACCCACAATGTCCCCACAGCCACACGGTGGAGGATGTATGACAGAGCACAGCCTGCCTGCCACCTGTAAGCCAGAAGCATCCCCATTTAGGGCCTCCAGAGGGGCCTCACCCCCAGGGGTTTCCTACACGGGACTCTAGAACCAGCTGCAGGAAAGCAGCCTAACGGTGCAACCCTGGTTTCAGTAGGTGGCTCCCCTTGGCCATTGTGTCTGTTGGGATTTTCTGAGCCCTTGGAAGCCTGGGGTGTCTCCTCTCCTCAGGCTCTTACCCAGAGCAGCGTCTTGAATTAATGTAACTTGTCTCCTAGTAGAATCTTGGCCCATTAACGGTTATTCTTAGTAACTAAATGGTGGAAATGTGAAAATAGTCCAACTTAAGAGAGAAAGAAGAGACAATGCACTTAAAAACCTACACCATTAATTTCATAGCCATTACAGGCAAATGTCACGTCTATTTCAGTGGTGCTTCCTGGGAATCTAGTGACAGCTTAACTGATGCATCTCCACCATGTGCAAATGCCTCGCAGCTCATATGCTGCCACACCCACTGCCTCATCAACCCAACCATTTTGTGGCCAGGGACAATGTTACTGGAGGTCTGGAAAACAAAGGGAAGGTGCAGACACTTAATATACAACACGCACAAGTACACAATGATCACAGGCATGGAACGGCTCACACACACACACACACACACACACACACACACACACACACACACCGGTCCTTGAATGTAGGCCTGAGTGCCAAAAAAAAATAGTATTTTATTGGAGTTTTCCCCAGAAAAGTGTTTAAAAATATATTGTAAAAAAATATACAAGACAAACAATTACTCACAAATCAATACAACTATAATTAGACTGTTCTTTCGGGCAGGAGGGCCAATTTCCCTTAACCAAAATTATGAGTTAGTTATATGGCACTTAAAATGTCTCCTAAGTAGCTAGCATGTTAAACACTAAGACAGACGTGTTAGGTAGCAAGGCAGACACACATACATTAACAAGGCACACGCACGGCCTTTTCCCGTTACTTTACATCTATGTGTGCCACACACGTCACTCTTCCTGGCACAGAATCCTTTCTAATACTCGATGCTGTCTGCAAACACTAGCTGTATAGGTCTTCCAACTCACTACCTTTTCTTCTCCATTATCAACATCTACTGGTTTGGAGGGCAGGAAGATGACAACATGGAACCCTGGGGGTCTCTGAGGTCACTGAAGTCAGAGATGGAATTAAAATGGCACATCAGATAACCTTTCTGGTTACAGCAAAGCGCCTTCCACTATCCTGGCAGCCCTACCAGGTTTACTAGCAAAAAAGACAGGGAAGAGAGCAAACCCAAGAGGGTAGCAGGACAAAGCTGACTTTGAAGATGGAGGCAGAGGTGGATGCTGACAGAAGTCTTTGAAAGCTGCAGGAGGCAAAGAAGCAGCCCCCTCGCCCTCATGCCCACCCCCACAGAAAGGAATGCAGTCAGCCCACACTCCCCTAACCTGGGGAGGTTTACTTGGACTTTTGACTTCCTGATATTGTAACACAACGTTTTAAGCGGCTAATTTTGTGGTACTTTGTTACAGCAGCCATAAGAAACTGATACATCTAAGGCCCTCTATTGCCAGTACCAACCTTCTTCGCCTCGGCTCACAGCATAAGAAAAGTGGTAATGCAGATTGTCCTTCCATTCCCAACACGGCCAGAATCCATCAGCTTCCTTCTGTAAGGGAGCTTTCTTGTGTGCGTGCTGCTGCTTTATGAGTGATTTCAGTCTCAACCCTAGTGGCTGAGAACTTTGCTGCAGCAGAGGGGAGGGAGGGACAGAAGAAGGTCTGCTACTCAACAAAGCACCAAGGCCAGGCACAGGGAGGGCGTCAACCTAACAGGCCAAACATGAAACAGAGCGCCACTGGCAACTGTGTCTTGATCAAATCTAAGAGTTAATCAGTAACATAACCCACCACCTTTTTTCATGGCTTTAATTATTACAGCCAGTAAGAAATATTCAGCCGTCTCTGTTTAGTAATGTTTTATTTACCCCTAAAGGCTGAAATCTTCATTAAATGCAGAAGAGTTGAATTCAATTCAACACATATGGTTGAGCTCACAGCCTAGTGGTTGCCTTTTTCTTAAGTGTCTCTCCCCCCCCCAGCACACCCACGCCCAAAGGACTCTAGACATATAACACACACTTCACCCATTAGCAACATCAAGATTCCCTATGTCACTACCTATTTTCTGAGGTTTTGTTTTTGAGTAATTTCTTTCATGCTTTGCTTTGGTAGCACAAAGAGTTGTTCTGGCTCCCAAGTGCACTTGTGTATGTCAAACCTGGCTAAATTTGGGAGGTGCCCAGAACCTTTGGGTTTAAACTGGACAGAATATCTCTGTAGTAAGAGGAATGGGGGGAACGGACTTCGGTGTAGGGTGGGTTGTGTCTCCTGGAGTCAGATCGGCATTTCAGTTCCAGCTGTAGTTTATCACACCTGTCTGTGGAACTGGTAAGACATCGGAGGAGGGAGGCTAAACTGATTCAGGAGGGAAGGAGGTGGAGGAGGGAGATGGCATCTGCACAGAAAACTTGTAATAACCCTCCTTTGGTCACAGGGATCCATTTAGAGATGGCAGACACCTCATTTCTTCCCTCAGGAGTCCCAGGCTGAGCAGCTCACCTAGAGGTGCAAATGCTGGGGACTGGGGGCTAGTTAATCCCCAGATTAAACAAATGCAACCCATTTATTTATTTTTTTCCTCACAGGCCATGCTTTCAATCTTTATCAGACAATCCTCAAGGCTGAATGTTTCTCAGAAACGAGACTCCCAACAGCACAGAGTAGCCTGGTGGGCCCCAGGAGAGCCCATTGTGACATTCTATTAAATGTTTAGAGTCCATAAATACACACAGGTGGTCCCTTTGACTCCTGTCTATCCAGAAAGTCCACAGTGACCCTTCTTTCAATCTAGAGCTGCCGGTCAGTTTCCACATGAATTTCAGTAGTACGCTGGTCTAGCAAGGCCCCGCCTCACCAGAAATAACCTGGAATTCATGAGAAGTAGCTTGTGAGAGCATCTGGGAAATACGAGTGGGGATAACCCATAAATACATAGCATCCCTTTATAGTCTAAGTTTGTTGCTGGCGAATCCAAGAGGTCCAATAGCTAAGGATCTTGAAGCAGGGCTACTTAGAGGAACAAGATAAACACAAAACAAAATAAAACAAAAACAACTGCTCCTTGAGCAGATGCCTTCTCTGCAGACCGGCGTCCCTGCACTGTAGAAATACTAGTCACTTTACGACAAGGGAGGCTATATCCAACTCTTCTGTCTTTATTTCATAGGCGTGTCCACTTGAGTCTCCACGTGGGTAAGTAGTGGCCTGATACGTTTACTATAGTTACCACAATTTGTACCAAATTCAATTTTGGGAGTGTGCTTATACTCAGATTTACAATGTATACAAGTTGTCTAGAAACCAAAGCCCAGAATTCACAGCTCAGTCCCCCAGAAAACAGCAGGCTTCCTACTACAGTATGGGGGAGGGCATTCCCATTCACTCTGCCATTCCTGTTTGATGCTATCTAGTTTTCTAGGGAGTCCAGTGCTCCTTCCTTGAATACACTTTACTCCTTAGGAAATCCATGCTCTTTTCATGTGACTTCTGTGCTGCACATACATGCTCACATGGTAAATATCCATGGCCAGACAGCTAGATGGAAGGTCTGTCATACAGAAGCCCCTCCCACTGTGGGGGGCTTTCACCTAGAGTCCTGAAAAGCATGTACCTGTCTGAGGTGCTATTTATTCCTACTATGTCCCTAACTCATGGGTACAGTGTGCCCGTGGAACTGTGGCAGAAAGCCAGTGAGAATCCACAAAAATCAGCAACGAAAGCCAGTTTGTGAACCCTTAGGAGTCATGAGGTTGCTCGCTACAAGGCATCCATACTAGGGCACTAGCTCTTAAGCATGGTCTGCCCTTCCCTAGAAGATCATTGAGCTGGGAACCGATCATTTTCCTGGGTTTCTCATTCTATTCTGCAGAATGGGAATGCTTCTCCCTAGCTCCTTCAGCAATCTTTCAGAAAAGTCTGCCCAGAACAGGAGAAGTCATGTTTATCCACAGAACTGGGAGTGAGGGGGAATTTACTATCCCGGGGGAAATGACAGTTAAGTTCCCTGGGTAACATGTAAACTCACTGAGCATGGCAGTCGTGCCTAATTTACTCGGCTATATGCCAAAATCTCAGATGGGAAAAGACTGGAGAGTCCTCTATAGCTGAACACAGTCGTACATCTAATGACTTTCAAAGTCATTTGAACAGCTTATCATCATCCATCAATGAACTCAGATCTGTTCTCTAGTTAAACAAAGGATAACTCTAGAAAGAACCCATAGGACATAGGGTCAAGAACATATAACAAAACCCTTCCTCCTTAGAACTGTGACAAAGGCATTAGATGAAGCAGGAAGTTAGCTTTTCCCGGGATTTTGCAGAACAGTCACTTTAAACCACGTTGACAGTTGCAGTCGTAGGTCCCTTAAGAAAGGCCCCAAGTGGGTTTTCTAATGCTCACAGCCCCTTCTGAGGTCAAAGACAGCACACTGTGTGTGGTGTTTAAACTCTAAGCAACTCACCTGGTTTGTTAGGCTTCAAGGGATGGTTAATAACCCACAAAGGAAACCCTAATTCAGAACGAACAACCTACTCACTCACTAAGAGCTGGGCTGTGAAGGAGACCTCAAGGTCAGCTGCGGGGGAGAGGGGCTCAAGGGAGTCTCAGCACAGGTCGGTGAGCTGGCAAAATCAAAGGATTCTCAACACCTACAGCTTCCCCTGGGCAACTGTAAACCTCAGAGTTGTGGCAGCAGCTGTGCCTCAGTCTCTTGGTTTTACAGAGGGATATTTGGAACAAACTATCATTTTCTCTCCACATTAAAAAAAAAAAAAGCTCCCAAACAAACCCAACCATTTGGCTAAATGAACGTAAAGCTATACTTCCATGTTTTATTTGGAAGAACAAGTAAATATTTATTTTATTTTACTGCAAATACTCAAGAAAATTGGGACTGGAACGCTCAGTTCCTGTGGTAACTAAAATATGCTAAGAGCAGGGGAACCGGTCATCAGATACCAAGTGGTCAGCCCTAAGAATGCACACATGCAAGTCACGTTACTACTTATATGTGTAACAACAATTAACAGTTTCCGGCTGTGCATAACCAGGAAGAAGAGGCCATGAATTCAGATAGCACAGTGTGAAGCTCATGTAAAGGTCATAGGGAAAGAAATGGGAGAAAGAATGGTGTAGTATTTTAATTAAAAAAGGAATACTTACAAAACTAATATATTTAAAAGTAATAACGACCTTCCTCCCTGGCCCACTGTGATTGTCATTTTAGAGGCAGCTGCTCTCAAAGAATTCATTCAAAATTTGGGGTTTTCTTCCTATAAGCAAAGATTAAAAGCAAGAAGGGCCTGCCAGGTAAACTGTCTTCGTGAACGATAATTTCTTATTTTAAGTAACTATGTTTTCGGATGTCCCTATGAGAAATTCACTGGCAAAGATCTTTAAAAATCAGTCAGTGGAAGGTTGCAGCCCCTGCTAAGCTCAGAGTAGCTCACATACACACAAGATTAGGATGTTGTCCCTGTGCTCACAATGCAGAAGTTCCGGAAGCCGGTTCAGTGTCGCACAGCAAAGGCACAAATATCCCCACAGGTCTCCATGTTCAGAAGGATCCTGTTTTACGAGTCCTCCACTCAAGACTCATCCTCCAGGGGGAGCCCATAAAGACTTATCCTCCAGTGGGGGGCCCCAGAGAGCACATCTGGGGGGACATGAATGGCAGGGGATGGGGGAAGGAGTAGGAGAAAATAAGTATAATTTGATTCTGGTATCAGAGACATTTACATTACAGAACATAGCATCAAATACACATGAATTACAAAGAGAACTCCTTGTGCTACCCACTGGGACACCTACGCTGTGAACCACCAGGATGCCACCTGATCCTGAAGCTTGACTCACTGCCAGCCCTGACTATGGGACACTACGGGATACGTGGCTACGGAAGACCTTCCAAACACACCAACAGGCAGTGCCCAGTTTGAGAACAGTGAAGTGTGGATACTCATCTCTTCTACATCACCAAGCAGAGCGCTTAATGGGCAGGACCGCCTTTCAGTTCTAGGGCAGATTCATATCAAAGCCAAAGTCCCTCCACTCGGATCCATCTCTTGGAAGGGATCCCCAGCAAGGTCCATGCGACAGCACCATCCAGCAGTCTCTGTTCTGCAGTGTGGTGCCGGTCAAACAGAAGAATGCCAGGTGTCAGAGTATAACCAATTGCCCTACCTCTCCCTACTGGGAGCAGGAGGGTGCTCACGGGCTGCCAACCAGTGCTTTGTCCCCCGATGGGGCCTCACAAGCCAGCAAGTATGTTGAGAAGTTAATTATCCAAACAGAATTTCAACACCGTCTCACCTTTATCCCACGATCTGTTTCAGCCTCCTGCCTCTTCACATGCTGCACGCTCTCAAACCCGCTCATCCATCCCACCTGTACCAGAACTTGATTTACCACGACAGTCCATCCTGTGGCACCCTAATACTCTGTGACATGCCAGATTTTGTGCATGGAGAATTCAGGGACCCCTCTGTGAATCACTGTTCAAACTACTGTCTAAAAACCTTAAAAACAAACAAACAAACAAAACAACACCAAAAGACAACAAAGGTGAGGCAATGGCTACTTAACCTTGATTTTGAGCACAAAATAAGATCAGGCATTTCCAATGGAGCAGAAACGCAGGTACTTGGGGGCAGAGGCAGGATGACAAGTTCAATGCCAGCTTGAACTACAAAGCTAGTTCAAGGCCAACCTGGGCAATTTAGCAAGAACCTGTCTCAAAATTAAAAAGTAAAGGAAGGAGAGAGACCATGTGCAACAGAGCCCTGGAGTTAATTCCCCAGCACAGGGGGTGGGGAGGTTCCTTGCTCTGTACCCCAGAGAACAGGCAATGCCAGGACTCCAAAACAAACTTCTACTAGAACACACAACAGGGCCATGCCACTCAGAATCCAATCTTCTCATTCTCAATGGCTTTGCAGAGAGACAGACAGCAAGGTCGGGACAGAACACACAAGAATTAGTTAGTCTCAGGACTAAACAAACAATGGAATTTGATAGTATGCCTATTTACCACATCCACAAGTTTAGATTTGCATACATGGGGCATTTAACTTCATATACAATGTGACTTTTGCTAGTTCCTGCCTAGAACCATCATGAATTTCCTACTCTCATGTCTGTAAAAGAATCAAGAAGAGTAAACACATCTGGATTGTGGCTGAAGACTCAGTTAAAGCTCACATTTCTGAATGTCAAAACTTCACAGACAGCCTTTTTGGTGAGAGGTGTACACGGAGTAGGATAAGCCTCCATTAGTGATAGTCACAATTAACCTAGTATTTTAGCTTCTGAGAGAGGAAACTTGGGGCTGGGCAGATGGCTCTATAGGTAAGAAGAGCACTTGCTGCTCTTGCAGAGGACCCGAGTTCAGTCCTGGGACTACACTGGGGGGGGGGGCTCTTGACCACCTGTAATTCTAGCTCCAGGTGGGCACCATACTCATGTGTACAAACCCATATACATAGACATAATTAAAACTTTTAAATTAATTGTTTTTGAAAGAAAGTAGAAAGCAGTTTTGGAATTTTACCTGCAGTGACAGTCTCTGAAACGCACATTCGGGCCGCCCATCACAGGAAGGGATGGGGAGTCAGTTCACTGTGGGTGAGACTTGCGGTGGACACTGTGTGGGGTGAAGGATGGAGGGGCCAGGCAAAGGTATCAAGAGGGGAGGTAGAATGGGGGGGAGCATGTTAGGCTTGTTCCTCCACTCTCCCAGTCTCTGTGCTCTGTGACCCACTGCAGGGACATGTCATCGTCATATACATAATTAGTACACAAGGCCAAGCTATTCTTAGCTACCTGTGCTGGCTGCAGCTGCAGGGATCCCTCCAGGTCAAGTCAGGTACCCCCCCCACACACACCCCCATACTGCTTCTAAATGAAATCTCTGTGGAAGGCACATGGGTGTTCTAGAATTAACTCTCCTGTCCCAGCACCTGGCACGATACTAGGAAAGCCGTGGTGCCTGCTGTGTGCACTGTGCACACACCCTTTACTCACGAGGCACTGGGGCTCTCTCAGGAGCAGGCCCTGGAGAAAAGTGAGAAGCAACGGAACCCAACTGGCTCCACTCGCTCACGCAGGGCCCACCTGCTTCTTTCCTGAGACACTCAATTCCCGACACCCGTTATTGCTAGTTATAGACTGTGCCCCCAAAATGTCCTGTGGATAAACCCCCAGCACACTGTGAGTCACGGGAACCAGCTCCTCACATCAGATTCTGGTCACTTCAGGCCAGAACCACACTTTCCCATCACACCTAGGAACCCACCTCTAGATTTCACTTTGGCTTCATTTTTGGGAGCCCCTGCAGCAGGACTTACTTCTTGGAGAATATGTCTGAGCAGCACATGTCCTTGAAAAGTGCAGCTTTCTAAAAGGCTGTCCACTGGCGGATGGACCTAAAGCTCCGAGTTGGAGAGGTCTGAAAAATGAAGGACCTGGAGAGGAACCAGACTGTGGGATTTTTCTTTAACACGCAGGGCAGCACAATTCATTTCCAGACTCGAAGTCACCCCCGCAGCATTTCTGGGCTCTGCAGTTATTGGATTTCCTGGGACATGTTCCTTCTGATCAGGGGTCCTTTCTGTGTTATGGTTAATGTAACAGGATGAGAGAAACCACAAAGCACAAAAAGCTACAGAGGAGTAAAGCACTTCTCCATGCCCCCCATAAGCACTAGAAAAAAACACGCCTTCAGCAGAAACACATGCGCTCAAAAGATGGGGCGGGGCCCTGGAACATCAAAGCCCCTCAGTTGTGGCACGGGCCATACACAGGATGATCCCCAGATAAGTGGGAGAGTCAAAAGATGGGTCACACGAGATGCTCTTCTTTGAACCAGGTCACAGATCTGAAGGAACACGAGAGAGAGAGAGAGAGAGAGAGAGAGAGAGAGAGAGAGAGAGAGAGAGGATGTGATGTGATCTGGGCAGTTTAGGAGGCCCTGCAGGAGGCAGAGCTGGTTCTGAGGTACACAGCCGAGTTCTAGTGATCTGTCCTTACAGCCCAATTCCTCGCAGTCAAAGTAGCCCCACAGTCTAGCGGCTGCCACTGCCAGGTGCACTCACAGAGCTGGGTTCTTGGGCTTTGACTGGTGGCAAGGCTGTCGTCAGTCGGCCGTTTCCTCTAGAGCTAAAATAACAACCCAGCACTCTGGGCACATGTGAGGAGGCCTCGCCTCATGTCTGGGACAGAAGAGGGTTGTTTGGGTTTCGTGACATTTATTTCCGAAACTAACAGGAGCAGATGCCTGAAGAGCAGAGACACATTCCCTTTGTTTCGCCGAGAGCTTCGGGTAAGTGCCGGGAGTCTACCAGCTAGTGCTCTTCGTCTACACATAGCTCTACTGAGTGTGCACACCATCGGTCCCGTTGTGGCGGTGTCTCTACACACCCTGAGTCCACACTTCTCCCTGCCCCCATCACACCCAGCCAAGAAGTTAAGAGAGCAGGCTGGTCAGCAAAGCCAGATAATAGAATAAAAATGTCACAGCCAAGGCCAAGTGTGGCTCTGATTCTTTCAGGGTTCAATTATGCTGCTTTGAAGTTTAAGCGATTTGCATTTTAATAAAAGCCAGAAAAGAGGGCTGTGTAACTGCGCATTTCTTAGAAGTGAGTAGGCAGTATCCATTTCAGTGCAGCCCTTAAAGGAAAACAGCAATAGCCCCACAGTTAATTGCTGAACAGGGCTCGTCTTCCATGATTTCCATACTGTGACTACACACTAAACACATTCATTGCTGGGTGACTTACAGGGCCCCCTCATATCTTGCAACAGATGTCAATGCAATTCAAGTACCAATGGAGGAGGAAACACAAGGAGGCTGCCTGGCTCTTCACCCTGACATCTCTAAGGGAAAGCCTCAAGTGGAGAGGGAATCTGCAAGATCTGTCTCCCTCCTGGCCCTGCAGGCCCCAGGCCCCACAGACTGTTCTGCATTCATAGATATGCACTGCAGGGCAAGGGGTAACTTCGCACACATCTGTCCAAGTATCTAGAACTTCAGCATTACATAAGGCAAGTGTTCATGGCCACAGAAGTCACTTTCTATGAAAGCTACAGAACAAATTGTGTCCCCAAAGCAGAATTTTTAAAACATCATTGAATTTGGTTAATTTAAGTAATAAAAAAGGAGTTTGAGAGAACTGCCTTTGAAGTAAAAAAAAAATTACAGTCCTAAATATAAAACACATTCCCAATCCCCTCTGCAATAATGATTTCCCCTAAAAGACTTAAAGGCAAAACAGCAAAATACTCAAACAGCCAAGTTGACCAGACAACTGTAATTTAAATTTTCTTCTTTAAATCTTCCCATGTTTTCAATTTTTTTTCTCTAACAGGCAATACCACTTTGATAATAAAAAGGGAAAGGCCAAATTTCTTAATCTTAAGTTGGTTTTGTTTGAATGCAAAAGCTAAGCATAGTGAACTGAATGAAAACATAGCAAATGGGCCCCATCGGAAACAGTTTTCGTGGAGAACCAGAGACCATACTGGCCATAGCACACCCTCAGTTACAGGCTAGGAGTCCCACAGACCACTCCAAGGATGCTACGTCTCCCAGCCAAGCGGCAGAGGAGACTGCGACTCAGTCACATTCTGTAAGGAACTTTCCACAGCACACACAAACTACATAAACTAAATGCATGTGTTAGATTAAGATGGATGTCTCCCTTTCGCCTTTTTCAGGAGCCTTCATAGCAAGGCCTGAGTAACCTCTCTTTCCTCATTGCAGCTGATGGAGAAAGCACTTAGGAAATACTGAAGTTTGAAGGAGACCATCACCTCTGCTCAGTACTCAGACACTACTGTGGAAGAGTGATGGGCGTGGTCTTGGAGAGCATGGGGTGGTGATGTACAGCGGCTCAGACAGAGAGCAGTTTACACGTGAGAGCTGCTGTGAGAGGACACTAAGCCTCGGAAGCCTGCGCAACAGGGCCTACAGTCCCTCACAGGGACACTCCCGGGCAGAAGGGGCAGGCCAGTAGAACAGAGGCTGGAAAACTGACAGGATGCCCGCACCCGCACCAGGCCCAGGGACTCGGCAATGCTCCCATGAGGTCCAACTGTCTGACACCCCACCTGGGTTTTGCCCTGTGATTCTGGGAAATGGCTCTTCTCAGAATGTGGCTCTGGGCCGGGAAGACGGCTGAGCTGGTAAATGTTCTTGCTACGTAAGGCTGATGACCTGAGTTCAATTCCAGGAACCCACATTAAAAAAAAAAAAGCTGGACACAGCGGCACGGGTCTGTAATTGTACCACTGCTACAGTGAGACGGGATGAAGAGACAAGTCCCCGGGCTAGCCTAGAGTATGTGTTGTGGCAGAAACAACAACAACAAAAACAAAACAAAAGGCCTCTGCCTCAAAACAACTGACTCATGAAAGTTATCCTCTGATTTCCACACAAACGCTGTGGAGTGCTGTGGCGCATGCTCCCTCCCCCTGTCACACGGGAAGGTGGGGGGAGGGGGAGAAAGGGAAGGGACTTTGCTTTCCCACCCAGAGTGAGTGCATGGTGGCAAGTTCAGAGGCCAATGCCAGGGGAAAGCTGGATTCCCCATCAGATAACCATCCTGCAGCAGGTGGGGCACTTCTGGTGGTAGGCAGAGCTCTACCACCTGGAAGCTTTGGTCTTGCTCATCTTCCTCCAAGGCCCCCCACCCCGTCACCCACAGCAACTTCTCCCACTGGTTTACTATGGCCCAAAGCCTGTGGCAATCTGGAGCCAATGGCTTCCGTGGTACGAGAAACAGTGTCTCACTTCTGAAACTAGATTGAAATGAAAGCGCCTAGAAAACCCAACACATATAACACGTGTACGTGGGTGAGGAAACCTTGACATAACATGCTCACATGGATGTCTTTACTGGCAGGCTGAAGCCTGCATACCCACTAAGGCATAGTAAGGCAGTGGGGTGAATGGCCTGCAGAGTCCCCAGGCACATGGAGCTAATGACACAAACTGCAGCAGGGTTATAACACAGTTGCCCAGACACCACACATGCACCCCCAAGTGCCTTTCTGAAGCGGCAACTCTTAGGAAAACTCAACAAAATGCCATCCTTCTAGGTTGACTTGGCTGCTTCCTCCCTGAGAACATAAACACGAGTTAAATTCACAGTGGATGCTGAGCCTGTATGGTGGGAGGTTTCACCTGCACAACCTACTCGGCTGGACCCCAGTGGCTTTCCCATAGTCCTTCCAGACTCTACCCACACAGTGGGGCTGGAGAGATGGCTCAGCGGTTAAGAGCACTGGCTGTTCTGCCAGAGGACCCGGGTTCAGTTCCCAGCACCCACGTGGCGGCTCATGGCAACTGGAGTCTCCAGGGGATCCCACATTCTCACACAGACAAATGTGCACACAAAATGTGGAGGGAGGGAGGGAGGGAAGCTGTGGGTTCTCTCTCTCTAGCCATCTGCCTTTGGAGGAGCACACATTCTCAGAACAGACTACAGCCAGTGTTCCAGGGATCCCACTTCCCCTCGGTGCTTCACCGTACTATACCCAGTTAGTTCACTTTGAAGGGCACCCCTGCAAATCCTTAATGCAGCGAGCAATGGGAGTGACTTGCCATGTCAAGGCTACCACACAGCTTGTAAAACTTTGGCCAGGTCTATCGCGATAGCCCAGGTTCGTCCAGACACAGCAGATGCTTTTTAAATAAAGGATTCTTAAAAGCTCCCAAATTCCATCAGCTGGGAACTAATGACTTGCTTATTGATCGCACAACAAAACAGGGCTACTTTATATTAAAACGATGTGCATCGTCAGAAGCGCAGAGCAGCAAGCATTATGCGGAGCTGCAGAGAAACTGAAAACAAAATTCAGACACACACAAAAAAATTAATTTACTGAGTATTATACACACCCTCCCAACTCAACAAACTAAACGGCTTATGTCAAGCCCACAAGAAAAAACCTGAACTAGAAGCTTCCAAAGTGCCACAAAGAAGACTTATGGTAGAACTCGGAGACAGAGAGGACAGGGCAGCAAGGACAACGCTTTTAGTTGGCGTGTGTAAACAAGGTCTGTCTCCTCTATGTGTGCCCAGAATAACAGGATCACGTGTCCCTGCAAAAACTCATGACTCTTTCGGCTGCGTTGTCCATGCTGCCTCCAGTGGAAAACAGCCCAAGTGACCATGGAACAAAGCTAGATAAAGTGTGGTATGTCCATACACTGGAATATTATCTATTCAAGAATAAAAAGGAACGGGTTATGTTCCTGTATCACAACAACAGATGGACCTAGAAACATGCTAACTGATGGAAGGCAAATAGAATACTATAGTCCTTATCTACGTATTGTATGATTAATTCCATCGATGTGAAACATCCAGAGAATACAAACCTACAAAAAGGAAAACTACTTGTTTCCTGTGGAGGGGGGGTGGATGGAAAATGGCCACTAACAGGCACTAAGGGTATCTGAGGGTGATGAATGCATCCTAAAACTGGATTTTGGTGATGCCAGTACAACTAGATTAATCCAATAAAAAATCACAAATTGTTTATAGTATGTAAATTATGCCTCCTCGAGGCTGTTAAAAACACACAGAGCCTACCGCTGAAGTCCTGGCAGCTGTGGAGTGTTGGGTCTGTGCTGTGTGGCTGGCTTTTACTTTCCCGACTTGGGAGTGGAAAACATTACATCAGTCCATCAGCATCAGGAGAATGCAGAAATCTGCTCTTCAATTTCCTCCTGGATAATAGAGGAGCGTGGGGGAGACAGAGGCATGCAGAGGAGCAAGCCTGTTCCTTCTTCATTACAGAGTTCAAGCCAGGTCACGGCCCTATTAGACAGGAACTGGCCGGGCCCAATCATTACTGCGTACCGACAGCCAGCGGGGGCAGTGCCGGGTCCTGGGAACTGGGGAGCCCACCATACCGACAACTCAGGACCTTTAAAAAGAGGCGTCGGAAGACACTGAACAGTAAAGGAACGGAAAACTGGTGAAGTTCTATGTTTAGTTCATATACCCTAAAACAAACGCAAGCCCGTGACCTTCCAAAATCTCCAAGCTAGGCTGAGCGTGCTAAAATCAACATCAACTTAATAATTACCCATAATGAAAACATCAATCTGTTAAGCAGAGCGTGCAGTGACCTGAGACGCCCCAGTTTGCTGTCCCCTCCCAGCTCTGAAAAGCCTGACATGTGTCAAGCAACTACTAAACTCCTGGCTGTAACCTGGGAAAGCCTGTGCATGAACAGCTTTGGAAAGCCCTATACTGTGGCCCTACAGGGCTGACGGGAGTTAGTTAAGGGAGCCTGAGGAGGCATGGGGCTACAGAGTAAGGACAAGTTAGTGGCACACCCACAGCCAGGCCACCCAGACAGTCCTTGCCACCCAACGCATAGGAGGTACCGGCTGGAAACACACCCTCACCTGCACAATCAGAAGACGAGCTCCACGGGGGCCTTAATTCTCACAGAGGTGCAGGATAGGGAGGGGAATAATACAAAGTGCACACGTGAAAAGGATGGCCGAAACGACAGAAATAGGGTGAAGTTATTTTTAGTTGTAGCCAATTTGGGCAAAAATCCATTTTTATGACAAACAGATTGCTGTGGAACGAGTCAAACGGGCAGGAAGTGGGAAATGCTCTATTCATCTCCTTTCCCACTAACCCCAAGAGAATTCCTTTTATTTTGAGAAGAAAGTAATAAAACTGTTCTGCCTGCCAAGAGGCCCCTCTACTGAGAGTTGCTCGGGCTGGTGGTTCCATGCGCAGGTCTCCGCAACTAGCAACTAGTAGCCAACGGGGGCCCATGGGCGCCACGTCTGGAAACGGCTGTAGCCATCCGCTGGGCGTCACTTCCTTTGGCCTGTGAGGTCCTTGGCCCTTCCGTCTGCTGACGGGAGGGAATGGGGGATGCTCCAGAGGCCTCCTCCCTTCCCCTGGCTGTGTGAGTCTGCAGAGCGGCTACTGCTCCTTGTCAGCAGCCTTAGAGTGTTCTAAGAATTGTCAAGGGCTGCTGGAGATGATGGGTGTAGTCTTCTTGTGACTCACGCACAGCGCACCCCGGCCTGGTTTTCTCCCCATTCTGGACTCGGCATGTTAACTTCAGAGAGAACAGGGGATCTGGCAGGATGAGACCCACAACCTGCCCACACTCTCCTGTTGGCTAGTGCAACATTTGACATGAAAATTATCCTACATAAAAAAATAATAATTTCTTCCCCCATAAAAAATTCAAGAATGCCCATAATTCAGAGGGCATGGGCAGTATCAATCCTTAGCAATTAGGAAGCCACAGTCAGTCCACTGGGCTTTGTCCAAGGACCCTTTTAACTACTTGACAATGACAGCTGATTACCAAGTAACAGCGTGGCTCACTTATGAAACCCTTCTAAAATGTATCGATCCTCGATTACCTAAGCAAGGGCATTCTGAGAAGCCTCTTTAATCATGCATAGCCCATTACTCATAGCTGAGACAGACACTGCCCATGTCTTTAGTGTCTAAGTGGGTCTCTGTTAGTCAGTCTGAGCCTAGGGAAACGCATTAACTATTCTGAGTAGATCCTGCCTGAGAATCAGTTCCTGTAAAATCTGGCCTCCATCCTGGAGGGGCAGCAGGGTGGAGGAGGTGGCAGCATTTGTTGTGTGAGCTGTCCTAGCATGCTCTGCTTGGGATAGCAGCAAGCACTGTACTTATAAAGTTAGCTCACCAAGACCTCACCCAAAGCAGTAAATGACTCTGGTGGCTTCCACTAAAATACCCTTGGAGGGGCCAGGGGCAATTCCCAGTAGCACCCCAGTACGTTTTGCAGTTTTCTGGAGACAAAGGTCCTCAGGCTGGCCTCAAATTCCCTTAGTAGCCCAGGACGACCCTAAAGTCCGATCATCCTGCCTCCACCTTATAGATGCTGGGATTACAGGAAAGACAGGGCAGCTTCTAGGCGAGACTGGAAGGTGTACCTCTCATACCTCTGCTGCATCTGGCTGGCGCCTGCTAGAGTTGCCACCCGACACTTACCGCTGGGGACATCCCAGCAAGCACACAGATACCACAGCAGTACAGCTAACAGCCTGGTTGCCTTGCTACAGCTGTCATTCCTACCTACCGTCAGCTCTAAGGCTTCTTCCTGTCCCCTTAATTCAGTAAAGACAAATGACTTTAAAGTCTGAAAAGTGGCACCAGAAAGCCATCACGACAGCACGAGTGGCCACTGTTGGTGAGTAATTCCAAGGTAGCATTCTAAGGTTTCCAGAGGAGTGAAGGCCAGGAGAAAAGAGTGGAGCATGGGATTTCACCCATCCGTGTGACTCCACATCCCAGTGTTGAGGACTCTAGGGAGGGAGAGAAACACCAGATCCCATCCTAATTCTAAAGGAGCTGGGGACCACAGCATCAGTCTGTGCAGAGTGCAACTCAGGAAACCACACGTTCTGGGGAAAGGAAACAGGAACAGTCCAGTCATAGTTAGCGTGACTAAGAAAAAAAAACCAAAGTGAAAAGCAGCCTGGGAAGTACAATGCCCTTCACAAGTGGGCACTTTGGCTGACTACCGCTAAAAGCAGCCTCTGTCTTAACTCAGGATAGTGTCTAAGATGGCACTAAGATACATCATAAAGGGCTCTCTGAAAACCATGCTGGTAACGGTTTTCGTGTCAAAGGCACAGCAAGATCCACGTGAATGGTGTGCCTTGGCCTTCGGGGTTCCCAAATCACACTGAGGACAAGCAATGCGTGGAACCCGCACTGGCGGCTCTCTGTACCAGCCTGTGACCTCAAAGCAGGTCCTACACAGGAAACAAGCGAGAAGTAGTAAATCCAGGTCCCCATGTGACACAGGAGAAAATCCTGGGGCAGAGTCTTACAGCAAAATTCACGAGGCACTCTGGAAGCACGGGGGAGCAAGGGGCAGGGGGCTATCCAGCTCCAGGCCAGACTGGGCTACACAGCGTGCCCGTTTCAAAAAGCAGACCACACACACAGAAGATGAGCTTGAAGCTGAGCAGACAGAAGAAAAGAAACACCCCCTTTTTTTTACCTTCTGCTTGGGAGCTCTGTCTGCTCAACCATCACCGTTCCCATCTAGAGGCTTCCTAGATAGGCAACGCCACCGCCAATGACTCTGCACTATGCACAGGCAGTTCCGCTAAGGCTTGGTTGGCTGGTGAGTCAAAGTCAGATGCAAACTGTCAGTTCTGGAAACAGTATCTGCAGCCTCAATCCAGGGAGTGGGGAGAGGCTGGCCACAGAGCACCCTCCCCCACCCCCTGCACAAACCAACAAAGCTCTGAGACCAAAGGCCAGTACAGTGGTGTGCATGTGGTCCTCCCTCCCCGTGTCCCTAGGCACACACCCCCAAACTGTGTGCACACCGTACAGCACGGATCCTCTACATCAGATATCCCCAAATCAATCGGGTTTGTCTTCTTACAGTCTAGTGTTTGCTCCTGAGGACATGCTATTGCTGACCACTGAGTATATCCCCAATACCAGATGCAAAGTGTGCCTGGGTGCTCAGAGCCAGTATAATTGATTGGGCACACCCCTCTCCAGTATCTTTTATTCTGTCGAGGGAGAGGGACAGGAAGAGAGAGACAGTGAGCCTTCAGGAGTCTGATCAAGCTCAGTAACCACTCTCCTGTATGTTTTTCACCCACTTAGAGCTCTGTCCTACACCTGTCAGCAGATTTTTTTCCCCTAAATGCCTCCTCATTCTGCCCTCTGACAGCCCATAGATCTAAGGGAGTCAACTTTCACATTCCATGTGTAGTGTTAATTTTTATCATTCCAGTTTCAGGGACGGTTTGGATGGCCCTACAAACACAGTTCAACAGGTTGTGAGAAAATTTCACAGGAAGTTCAACAGATTGTAAGAAAATTTCATGGGTACTTAGGGCGTGGTTCCGCAGTAAAGTGCCTGCCTAGAATACTCGAAGCCTTGAGCACCACACAGAAAGAAGAATTTCCTTACCTAAATCTGAACTCATCAAGGAATGAACATGCACACACATGGAAACATTACAGAAAAAAAAAAACTAGGGGACATATCTCCTAAAAATATCTGAAGGCTGCAGGGAGGGCAGTAGGGTGGCGCCACTCTGCATTCCAACGTAAGATGGCCACTTACATGTGAATACACACACACACACACACACACACACACACACACACACACACAGACACACACACACACACACTTTTATGCCACAGTTGCCTGGTCTGTGACTGACATAACAGAAACTTTTATCTGTGTTCTGTAAAACACTTAATATGTCCTGCAGGTATCTGGCTGTCCCGGCAGCAGCAGTCTGTCCTGTCCGTTCTCTGATGGCAGGACGGTGCAGTCTGTCCCTGTGCAGTTCTAAGCAAGCCACAGCATAAGGCCTCCCTTGGGGATGGCCTCTTAGGGGTACAGTGGACGTCTTCCCTGTCCCCCTCGGTGTCCATGGTCCGTATTCACCATGCCCAGCCTCACATTTATCATCACCCACAACCCCAAACTGATTGGCTTCTACCCATATGAGGGGTACAGACAACTGGGAAATGCAACAACAACAACAACAAAAGAAACAAACAAAAAACAAGGCACAGGAGAACCAGGCCTGCACACAGCCCGGGAGCTAACAACCTAAGAGCATCCAGGGTCTCACAGATGAGATAAGGATCTGGGCTGAAGACACTGTCAGGCCATCAGTTCTTACACAAAGCAAAAGCAGCATGGCGAGAGCCTCCCTGTCTTCTCACGAGGCCACAGACAAATGCACCTGGGATCCCAGGAACTGTTGCGTGAGAGCATATTCCTGCAGTTGCTTGACTTGCGGCTTTTCCTGTTGCTGTTGACAGCGTCCTACTTGTGATGATTTTATTTTGTGAACTTGCCTCAGCTCTGCAGTCTTCCCAATGTGCTGTGCTGCACTTCCGTGGGTCCGAAACACTAAGTTCTCTTTAACGCTCAGAGCCTCAAAATGACCAAGAACATCCAAGGAAAACAGTGACTTCGCAGACACTGGAGCTCTCTTTTTGTAAGACAGCAAATTAGAAAATTACACATTTCTAGCATCTTCCCTTTCTCCCGCCCCATGGTAGCTGTAGGACTGGGGATTGCATTTTCTGAAAGCGCCTACAGACTGTCTAAAACGCGAGAGGAAAGCCTGGGTGAAGAATCCACAGCAATGACTTACCCAGAATCCACCTGAAAAAAAAAATGCAGGTCTGCTAGCAGACAGACCCTAACAGTGTCTAACAGTGAAAACATGCTTCAGGACTCCAGGCTGGGAAGGGGTGTGACTGTCACCTGTTGGATGATACAACAGAAAGGGTGAAAAGAGACACGGTGGCTTCCCAGAGTAAGGCCTGTAGGTAGACAACTAGACAAGCTCCATTTGCTGCTGGCAGGCAACAATGGTGGGAAGGACCAAGGCCGAGTTTAGCTTTCGGACTGTAAGGCGTTTGAGAGCACAGTCTCGTCCCGTCGTTACGGAGGGAAAAGCCCCAATCCACAAACCTACGGGGCACCAACCTTTCTCATCATTTTAAGAGGGGCCCTACAATGCATTAAATGCTTAGTAGAAGCCAGGTGTATAGACCAGGTCACCCGTCTGACTCCCACCAGGCTCAGAGGGGGACACACCTAACCTCTCTGCAAGATGATATGGGGTCCCAGGGTCTCAGTAGAGCTGGGCTCTGCCCACAGCCTGGGAAAAGCCGCCGAGGGACAAGAGGAAGCTCTCTCCAGGATGCAGTCAGTGGCCTCAGATGCAATGCCACCCCATTCTATAGAGGGTGAGGACAGGTCGCCTTTAGGAGACAGGAAGGAAGCCACACCCACGAGTGCTGTAGGGACACAAAGGGCTCTGAGTCACAGGAGTTCTGCAGCTGAAAGCAGGTTGCCATATGCCAACTGGCCTTGGAGGTGTGGTGACTCACCCAGATTTCCAACTTTTGGAGCCAAAGTGGAGGACGAAGGGGTGACACACTCGGATCTTTTCAAGAAACGGCCTGGCTGCATATTAAAAAGCATGGCGGCGGCGGCGGCAACAACTGCACAGTAACGGCTGCAGGCACAGGCAAGGGTGTAGGCCACTGTAGCCCGGAGTTCCCGGGAAACTGGACACAAGAACTCGGGGCGACAGAGACTCTGAGACTGGGTTGTGGGGCTGCGGCTGCAGCACTCACAGTACTGGACAGCGCTCTCTCTCTCTCTCTCTCTCTCTCTCTCTCTCTCTCTCTCTCTCTCTCTCTCTCTCTCTCTCTCTGTCTTGGATTACAAACAGTAAACAGTTATACAAGCTTCTCACAATGCAAACTTCGAACTTCATGTCTGAATTTTATGGTGTATAAAATCTACCCAGCTCAACGGTCATTAAGAGACACAGTGCTTGTGCTCTCTGGGCTCTTCGCGTCAGAGAGGGCCGCTAAGGTGATTCTTCTTCAACATGGGACACTAAGGTGATGAATCAGGGGACGGAAGGAGACCAACGTGCACGTCTCTTTCCAGATTCCTTCTGTGATACTGGCTCAGGACCCCCTTGCCCCACACACCTCCTCTCCCCGTGGACGCTAGACTAACAGTGGGAACTGCAGCCGAGGGTTCACAGCAAGCTTGGAGTCCTGCTGCCCTGTGAGCAGAAACTGAAGAAAAGTAAATTTTCTGGGATCTTTCCCCCATTCTGCATGGCCTCTTGGCACAAGCAGAGCAAGTTGGTTTTCCTCCCTCCTTTCACACACATAAAAATCTGAATTTTTCCATATGTCTGTTTAGAGTCCAAGGGCTGACAAGCTAAAACTTCTGATCCGTGGGTACACGAGATGCTGGGGTCCGTCATGCCCTTTCTCTCTGCATCATCAGGAAAAAGCTAACTTCAAAACAAAATGAAACAAAACAACACATTCTCCGACCCTCATACGGGCTTTATCTGCACAAGCCAACTTTAAAAAATAAAAAGGGTTCCATTTTAGCTGTGCTGCTTGGGAACATGGAGCACTTTCTTAATGCAAAGACACGACTTCCCAAAACCCACAAGAGACTAAAATCAGGAAAAACTCTGGTATTATGGATCGCCATCCCTGATACTGAAATGTTTTAACTTCTTCCTTTGTCTTGAGACCAAATCTTTAAAGGGAAGAAAACAGAAACCCAACCAGTGAAAAAGACATAGCAGGTGTGCAGAATGGAGGGGATTAAGAACTGTCCTTGTCCAGCATAGACTATGTTTGCAGAGTTGTGAGCAATAGACAGATACTAACTTCCCACTTTATCTGCTCCGCAATAGACGGATACTAATAACTGTGCACTTTATCTGTTTGGGAAGCCCGTCTGGATGTTGATGGCAGAAGTTCTACAACGAAAGCAGACAGAGACAGATGAGCCGAACACTTCAGAATCCTGCATCAGCCAGGGGGCACACACCTACTCCACCCACCTACTGAGCTCTCCCTGCACCCCTGACAGGGACCTCACTGGTTTGGTTTCCAGTCTGCTTTCCCTAGTTCATTTTCTTTCTCCCACTCCAAAATCCTCTAATTCCTTTTTTTTTTTTTTAAATAATCTCTACTCCTTGCCCCAGGTTTTGTATGTCATGGACATGAAATAAAGTTAGTATCAAAGTTGCCTAAGCAAACTGAATTTGGTAAAGAATGATCAGGGTCAAGGCCACATTTTTGGCCTGTCCTGATTCTTGAGTGTTGGCAGAACCTGAGTGATGGGAGTGATGGGTTCCAGTCTCACTGGTAAAACCAGAGGGGATTTATCATAAGAATTTCGTTCTCAAGTGAAATGACCACCACGGCATGAGTAGAGGCAGATCCCTCCCTATCTGTGCCTACGAATCAGGCAAAAGCATTAGGGTGGATTCAATTGGACATGGAATGCGGGTGCAGAATGTCCTCGGGTGAAGCTCATCACTCAGGGGCAGCCTTTGCTCCTGCTGTGTGGTTTGGGTTATTTATTGCTTTATAAGTGATGACTGTTGTACTCTGTGCTGTATCTTCCCATAGCCAGAAACGACGGCTCATGTTTCCTTGGCATTTTCCAGCAGCTTTTGACAGAGGGCTTTGTGTATAACAAATTCAAGACAATGTGCTGGGTAGCTGGCTGACTTGAGTTTTCTTCCTTACTCACTACTGAAGAATAGACTTTTTTTTCTGTGTATTTTTCTGTGAATGTGTGGCCAAGAACATACAAACACATGGGTTTGTGACAGAAAAAGAGAACAGAGATGGAATTTTCCAGCAGAGGGGCTTCAGAAAGCTGCTGCACTCTTCAGTCACTCTCCCTTAGTGGGGACAAGAGCCTCTACCTCGTCACGTGGTGGAGCCAGGGATGTTCGCCCAAGAGACATGGAGTCTCTGCGTTTCAAACGTCTTAGGCACAGACTAGAGAGGACACCGGAAAAACACCTCATGTGTACAACGTATTCCGTCTTACGTCTACGCACAGAGAAGTCAAAGACTGATGTCCTTAATGTACAGACTAGGAAAATTAAGTTCAAAAGCCAAGTATTGACTGTGGAAAAGTGACCCATAGTAAGGCATTTTTACAGCAAAATTTGAAATCCAGGCTTGGGGGTGGGGCCAGGGTGTGGCAGGACCAAAAAAAACAAAAAAACAAAAAACCGAGTCACTCTGAAGAAAAGAAATGAAACCAAATAAGAAATACCAGCAAAGGTTAGGTTTAAGGACAGATTTGCAACCACACAGCTATGACCCAGTATTGTCATTATAACCCTTCTCAGAAAAGTGACACCAGAATGAGCTTCCAAAAATAAAGACAAGGAAGAGAAATCGCTTGAGAGTGACCTTAGGCTGTGAGGGTGAAGGAGAGGCCACCCAGAGCGAAGGAGCGTCCCACTGCCCCTGCTGACAGTGACGGAGAGTGGGCTATGAGGACCCACAGATGTGAGATGAAGACAGTTTGCTCACCCCCTCATATCTACTTGTCAGTAAAAGGATATTTCAAGTCACGTGACAGGCGGTAAAGGAACAGAAATGGAGTCTAATTTCCAACTTTCTCTCATCATAGAATCAATACAAAGGCAGAAAGAAGGGTATTTATAAAAGTGACCAGAGAACCAAGCCAGACATTGCTCCAAATCTCTCCAAATGACAAAGCCAATTCACCAATTCATACAAAACCAAACCAAGTGTTTATCACTTGGTGTCCATGGGTCAAAGTGACCATTTAAATAAAGGGACTCTCAGAGGAAAGCAAAAGCCAGGTGACAATCACTGTCAGGTCCAGTGTCCAGTCTTCCTACCGCCAAGCCCTTTCTAGAAGACACCAAAGAAACCACTTCTAGGAAAGCCAGGAAATCTTGACCAGCATATTTTCATACATATTGTTCAGTAAAAAAACAAAATATGTAGCACAGTTTAACAAAAGGGTAGACGTTTCTTGCCTCTCACCCCTGATGGGTTTTTCTCTGTGTAGCTCTGGCTGTCATGGAACTTACTCTGTAGACCAGGCTGGCCTCAAACCCAGACACTTGCCTGCCTCTGCCTTCCAAGTGCTGGGATTAAAGGTGTGTGCCACCACTGCCCAGCTAGAGAAAAGTTTTGTTGTTTTTTTTTAAGTTGCAGCCTCAAGGTACGATTGTAAAAAGTGAATACCACTTGTGGGCTTCATCATCTAATCAATTGCACAAACACTCGTGGGGCACATGTGGTCATGTCTTGAGTGCTAGGGATTCAGGGATGAATATGTATCAGATACACATTGGCTGCCTTCTGGGCTGAACACATTCAAGTGTCCGCCTGCTGTAACACATGATTAATGGAAACAATGACAGGTCCCAACCCAAGGTGACACCAGTAGGTGCTACTAAAAATAACACATCTTATTAGTGCCGTGTGAGCCCAGGCACAAAACAGCTGCTCATTAAAATGCCTAAGATTAGAGTGACTGCCAACGAAAGCGTTCTGTCACAGGAATGAAATTAATGCTGCCTATAAAAGTAACTAAAAAGCCACACACACAAAAAAATGTTCCTCTCCCACCTCCCTTTCCCAGCCCAAGTCATGTTTTATATGAAAATAGCTTTCATCTTTCTCGGCATGGAGGAATTGGTGGTGGCTGGCACACTAAAATCAGAACAAGTGTAATTATCTGCACTCTTTTGAGTGTTTTCAAAATAAATCGTGGTTGAGATTTCCTTACTTTAGAAATGTGCGCTTTGTGCTGGTGGTCGAGACTAATACGAATTTACGGTGCAGCCCAAACATTATTTTCTGTAGCGATGCTTTGACTTGCTTACACTGCCCCTACTTACACAGTGTCCGGCGGTGTGCACTGTCTTTCTGTCACGCTGCTGGTTGTGACAGGCTCTAATGGGACGTTTACATCAGCTGTTGTGCGTGAAGCACTCAGGCCTGCGCTGGACGCATGGCAAGTGTTAGCTGTTGATGAGTTCCATTCAGAGAGTCTCCGAGTAAGTGCGTGGGGATGAGCGGGTGACTGTGTGCTACAAAACTGAGCATTGAGGGCAGGCTGGTCACTGTTTTAATTTTCCTGCTACACCAGCTGAAAGCTGACAGGGATTTTACGATACACAGAATTGTCAGTATCGTTTCCTGGTTTTAAATGGCAGATTCCTAAAAAGAACCAATCTATGGAACAGATGAGGATTTAATAGTATAAAATTACGCAGATCAAACTGTCTTTCTTTTGCTACAAAAATATATTTTATCAGCAATTTTTCTCTTGGTTCAGCTTGAAGCAAGCAAAAGAAAAATGTCAAGAAATCTTGCATAATCTGAGCTGACTTGAGACCTGGATACAGAATACTCAATAATGTGTTTGTTAAGGATTTATAAGAAACAGAAGGGCAGGAGGAGATGCAGAAACAACACTCGGGTACACGGGGTGGGGGCGGGGGGTCCCTCAGCAGCTCTACAGCACAGCACATGCACACAAACACTCCTCTCTCTGCTTGATTTCTTCATGGCAACTTCTCATCAATTACTCTGCCTCTCGTCACTCTCGTAAGTCCTTATCCAAAGGCACAGCAGGCACACGGGACACAAAGCCGCTCACCGTGGAGGGGAACAAGGGCAGGCTGGTGAGTCATTAGGACCCAGAAAGCTTTTCTACGGAAATCGAGAGTCAATGGAGCTATTGTATGAGACCACGGCTCTACAAGTGTGGACTAGCTATGTGCTTTCTCAGAGCAATCGGACTCTCAAAAAGAGGCGTGGGCACCAAGCCTAGGGAATTCCAGGGGAGCCTCGCCTCAGGTATAAGGATAGCTGCCCAAACCTACCAGCTTTCTTGGTGCAGGGAGTGGCTACCAACAACAGTTAATGGGGGAGGGTACTTGGTTGCATGCTCCAAGTCCGCATGGACTGGTTCACTGGTTTGGGCTTTGAGGGCTCCAAGTGAAGCCTAACGGGGACCACTGCCTCTGTGGGTTCAGGAGAAAGCAACTTTTATGTTTATTTTTTTTAACAACTTAAATACTGGTTTCCAGAATTATAACTGAATATAAAAGACTTTTTTCTCACAAGAGACAAACACAGTAGTAAAACATCTAAAGCCTGAACCACCTACCTTTAAAACATTTGGACTGCAGAAAGAGTGCACAGGGTACCCCAAAAGGAGTAAATGCCATTGAAAATGGAGACCCCCGCCCCCAGGTTCGCACAGACTTAAGGATCACTGTGAATTATCCCAACAGAGATTACCAGGGATGGTACGGCTCAGAGTCGAGTGTGTAACAAGAAAATTGATGTAGAAGCAGAGTAAAAGTGCCCCAAGCCTCAGGATTTTATCAGAGGACACACAGAGCTGACAGCCTGATGCCACTGGCCAGGGGCACCTCAAAGCCCACGTCCTGAGCTCTCTGGTCCAGCTGCTGTATTTAACTCTGGACATTCAACTTTTAAGTTTAGCAAACTGCAAGTTCCTAAGTTTTGTCTTCCAGGTTTCTGGTGGGAGTGAATGTCAGCTCCCCGAGGCAGTTAAAACTCACAAAGGCCAGCCTGTCTAACCCTGGACGCCTGCCTCAGACACACCAGACATGGGAGATGGCTTCTGAGTCACCCCGGCGGCCAGAGAGGGAGCCTAGGGGTATACACACACACAAAGGCTGGAAATGGAGACAGCAAGAGCCATTTTCTGTAAGTTATCAGATGCATGGAAAACCAGGGAGGCAGATTCTTTTGAATCTAACAATAGAAATTTTCTTCCTTTAAGGAATGCCATGTGTCTGTAAAGTGCATTTTCTTTAAAATACACTATTTCATAAGGTGCTGCTACATTGAATATTTTAATTCTTAGAATAATGGTGTTATCTAAACTTTATTCACAAGTATACACCTTTAAATATCATCCCTTATATTCTAATGGTGATACATAATTTGTGTTCAGTCTTCCAGTCAAAAGCCAACAGATCATAGAGCAAAAGCTGTTATTTTTAATACGCATGCTATTGAAATCACAACTGTAACAAGTCCCACAGAGCTGACCTGGGACTGTCCTCTGTGGGCCACTCATGTTCTTGCCTTTTAATAAGACATTTGAAACAACAGAAAAAGGAAGACAATCAGAGTGAATGGAGAAATATTCCAGGAGCCAGAGAGGAAACAGCTGTGAGGGAATTTGGTTACAGCCATGGACAGACAGATATCCAAGAAGATTCGAAGGGGAGCACGAAAGTCAATCAGAACGGTAAGTGAAGTCCTTAAAGATAGCTCTCTGGCAAGCAGGAATGGCCAGAAAGAGCAGGTTACAAGAGGCCAGGAAAGATGGGAGGGGGTTCTAATCACTTATCTGGTGGCATAGTCACTTAATTTACTGTTTTCTTGTTCATAGCCCAGCACAGGTGGACTGTGCTGCCTTTCTGGCTGAAACTCTCATCTAACATTTCAAGTTCCATCACACTGTGCCCACCATTTAGCGCCTGGGCCAATTTCTTTAAGGGGACAACAAACATGTCCTGGAAGATGACATTCTTTCCACACAGCTCCGAGCCTGGCCTGCCGCCATGGCTGTTTTCCTTTCTCAAGACAGCCAGGAGGTTCTGTGTTTCACCAGGCAGTAAAAGCTGCATCCGCCTATGGAAGGAAAACATTCCAGTTCCACCGTAGTTAGCACAGGCCACTTAGCTAAAGCCTCTCGTATCTAGCCCACAGACCACTCAACCAAATCTGCCTGGTCCAGTCCAGTCCAGTCCAGTCCAGGTCAACTGAGAGAGGCCTCAAGGCGGAGGACACTTGAGGGGGGGAAGATAGGAAGGAGGGCACCTGGTCAGCAGGGGAGAGGCCAATGGCAAAGAAGACAAAGGAACAGACAACAGCTGGGTCTAGAACATACCCACCTGACATGCACACTCACTCACGTCTTGCCGCACGAGTGAAAGCAGAGACATCCACAGTGGGACCCTGAAAGGGCATCCGAGTTCACTTGTTGGTGGCCCAACACACACTGTGATGTTTTGTTTTCATTTTTATTTTAAGACAGGGTCTCTTTACATGGCCCTGGCTGTCCTGGAACTATGTAGACCAGGCTGGCCTTGAACTCACAGAGGTGTGCATACCCTTGCCTCTTGAGCGTTAGGATTTAAGGCATGAGTCACCAAGCCAGGTTCAGCTTTTTGTTTTTTTTTAATAACTTATCAAAATCAACAGTGAGTGATCTACCGACGTCCCCACCAGCAACAGCTCAAGTTCTGGCACTGGATTCATGTTGAACACTCGCCCAGAGTGTCACCTACATTTTAGAATTAGGAGACACTTATACCCCGGATCCCTGTGCCCTTCAGATCCTATCTTATGCTCTGGGTCATAGATCTCACCGCTCACATGGCCCCTCAAAGTGCCTGCCTTGTCTCATCAAACACAGAACTTCTCCCTGGTGTAACAGGAAAAAAGCCCTCAGAAGTGGGGGCAGCAACAGAAATACGTGGCCACCAGGGCTCTTGTGCTCCTTGAAGGGAGGCTGAGGATCCACCTTCTAGCTCTTTAAAACCGCCACCTGCACTGTCTAGGAAGAAAGTCAGAGGCGCACGCACCTCCCCGGGACACGGTGGAGGGCTGACTGGGGAAAGGGCCGCCACCATGCAGGAAGGCGGATGCTCAGTTGCTCTCCTCGCCAGCCCTCTTCTCAAACAGTTACTGCTTCAGATTCTGGTCCAGGCAATGCCGAGTACTTGGTCATAGCTTCTCCTTTTTCTATGTGTGGCTGATCTCATTTCTTGTTTAATATACCTACAGACATCTGTTCAAGTGCTAGGCACAGAATAATGCTTTTCATTCTTTAGATATTTTATGATCTCCTTCATCAGTCATGAACCTTTTAAAGCTACTTAAACTGTGAGAGTCCAACGACCACAGCCTGCCATAGCATGCTAAGGTACAAACAATCCCAAATCCTTCTGTTTGAAAGGAGGATTTTTCTTACCACTGTTCAACTGTTGACACACCCGGCTCCCTCTTTACAAGGCTTGGGGGGAGGGGAGCCGGCTTCTCACACACTCCAGGCCTCTTGCGCGCCAGCATCAGTATGACCAGCTAGTTCTCTTGCCAGGTCTCCTCCGAGTGGCCCTGAGTGCCCTCAAGTGCACCCTGAAGCTCCCTCCGCATGTTCATACTGCAGGCTTCATGCGCGCTCTCAGACGCCACGATGCCCATACTAAGGCAACAGACACATCACGGAAGCTGGCAGCATCGCTATCGGCAAGAATTTGGCTTCCGAACCCAGTGATTCATCATCCATCCCGGCGGCAGAACAACACAGCACCGCTATTTTAGTCCCTTGGTGCTATCGCCACCACCACCCCCAAGTGCAAAACTATATTTAAGCAAAGACTGACAAACCAAAACATGCCATTAGCGTTTACCCCCCTTTTTAGTAAGAAAGGGGGGCTAATAGGCTACTCACCTGATTTCAAAGTATTTATCACACTGATGAATCAAGTTTCAACCTCACGAGGGGAAGCAGGGAGCAAGGTTTACAAACTAACTGATGAAATCCTAAATTCGGGAGGATCCATTCACTTGCTGGGCAGAAAAGGAGTATCTTTGGTCCTGACATCCCTGAAGTTCCCACTTCTCACACCGCCCCTCCCCATTTCCCACAGGATTCCGGGTAGGGGTTTGGCTGCGTGGGTGGTGTTCCGTGTTGCCTGTGCGGGTCTGTCTGTCGGGAAGCGGCTTTCGTTTCTTAGGGGCACCGCTGCAGTGCACGCAGCACCGACAGGCCCCCATCCCGGCCACGGCGGACACCACTGTTTATCAGAAGGCTTTCTTGTTGTGAATTTAACGCGAACTCCCCCAAACGCTATTCTAGTAGCAGGGACTGACTCCTGGGCACAAGGCAGCACACGGGAGCCCCTCCCAGCAGCGCCTTTCCTCCAGGGCCCCTACCTTTTCAAAGGCGGCTTCTCGCTTCCCTCGCTTGCGTTTTCGGGGTCTGCGGTTCACTCGAATCCATTTCGCCACCTGAAGTCAAAACCCAACAGCTTTTCAAGAAGGCCGAGGTGCGGGCATCAGTCTCACCTGGAGGGCCCTGCACGGCTGCCGCCTCTGCCCGCCTCACTCACCTCTGCGCCCACTCGTCGTGCCAGCCCAGTCGGCGCGCAGTCCTCGGCCTCACGCTCCTCCCGCAGCGCCTGCGGGGAGAGCGAGTCAAGTTCACGGAGCCCAGCGCCACGAGCGAGCGCGACACCTCGGCGGGCGGTCGGGCAGTCGGGCGGGCGGGCGGGCGAGCGGGCGGGCGCGGGGCGGGGCGGGGCCTGCCTTAAAGGTGTAGGCTCCCAGGTCCAGGCTGTTATTGTTCTCGGAAAGCACCCGCTGCCTGGGCCTGCGCCCCCCATGCGCCTCTCCCCACCCACCCATCCATCTACCCACGCCCTCCGCCAACACACACCTCCCGGTCCAGTCTGAGGCTGGGGCTGAGGCGTGGAGGGACCCTGAGCCGGTTCCGAGGGGAAGCCACTTTCCTGCCAGCACCTCCAAGGTGGCAGGTGACCTGGGGAGTCCCCTGTGCATGCCTCGCCAAGGACCTGCATAGCAGAGGGTGGGGGGCGGTCCTGTTCCACAGCCAAGGATGGACTTGCCGCCCCATTTTCCTCTATCTGTCCCTCGTGCCAGCCAGGGCTGGGAAAAGGCTGCCTGCCATGCTGCCGGGGCTGGCTGACTCCGACTGCCCTTTAACTTTATCGCATTTCTTTAAAGAAAGTCTGTCGGGCCCACTTTATTGCTACTCCATCCTTCTTTCAAGATCAAAAGGTTTAGATCAAAGCCAAGATCAAACTCGGGACTTTAAATAGAAGCAACTTTGCCACAGAGTACTTTACACAAAGAGGAGCTGCCTAATGAGAGATCAGAGTGGAAAACTTTATTGTGCCCTCCATTCCCAAGCACGGCCGGACCCTCATGTGGCCACTCACCGAAGATGCCTGTGTCCTAAAACAAACAACAGGCCTGCTCAAGTGGGGGATTCCTAGCAGGGTTTTTATTTCCAGAAGCGCAAACCAAACCAAAACCTAACTCTAGAAAGTACGTAGATGCAGTCAGTTTTGTACCTCATTATCCAGGTACTAAGATGTATATTATTTGCTAAGTGCCTTACACACATATTAAGTGACTTTATACAAATGTCCATCCATCCCATCCAAGTTTATCCCGCTTTAAGAGGAAAGCATAGAAATAGTTAATGCTGTGGAAGGCCCGGAAGCAGGCATACACACAGGCATAAATTATCAACATCATTGCGTTATGCAGTTATGCAGCTCCACTTAATTTCAAACAGAAAGAGAACTTTGAACTAACTCAGGCTTCCTGCTGCTCATAATACTAGAGTCAATACATGTTCGCCCTGGTAGACGCTGCCTTTATTTGGTTATTCCCCTCGGGTGTTTACCACCCTTAGGAAACACTAACATAAACAGCCCGATGGATGCAAAGGGTTTTATTAATAGGAAGAAAGATAACTATTACAAACCAAGTTTACACAGACATCTAACAAGAACCTGTTATGACTGGCTTTTATTTCCTTACTTATAATTTTCATTTGATTGTAATCTCAGACACACATGTGAGAGTGTTCTCAATTCCATGACCCCACAGAACCACTGGTAATATGTTGGGAACAGGGATCTGGAACTCTGGACCCGCCTAGACTGTCTTCTCCATTCAGGTCCAGCACAGGGAGACAAGGGCTCTGACTGGGGCCAAACTTCCAAAGCTGAGCTCCAGCCTGAATGCCTCCCAGAGTGTTCCTGACCCACAGTCCCCTCCACAGAGGAGCCACCAGTGCCTTTCCAAAGGAAATTACCATTCCTTTGCCTTGCTTTACTGACAACACATTGCCAGTCTCTGGCTCTTACCTCAAGTATCATGGCTGAAAGGTTTCTTCTCACTATCAAGTTCAAATTCTACTTGCCCCTGTTGGCTTCCTTCATTCTTTTGTCGCTGGGACCTTATTTTTAGAGTTAAATCTTTCCGGTCTTCAGCAAGCACATCATCCTACTGCTATTATTGTGGATTTTATAAACTGCCGTTATATTCCTCATTTCTTACATCTGAGGAGCCAGGGTTAAGATGCTCCCTTTAAGGCCCACATCCTACATTAGGCTCACTCAGTTTGGTGAGATTTTTATGGCTATTCATTTTTAATTTATCATGTGGGTATGTGTGTGTGGTGGCAGTGGTGGTGGGGAGTGTGGGTGTGCCCAAGCCATGCCATGTGTGTGGAGGTTAGAGGTCAATCTGTGCAGCAAAGCCAGGTCTCTCCTCCCTTGTGGGGATACGGGGATAAAACTCAGGAAGTCAACCTTGGCAGCAATCACCTTCACCTACTAAGCCATCCTGCTACCCTATTGTTTATTTACTTTTATTAACTGATCAAATGTCTTACCTCCCTAACCACAAGTTAGAGTCTTGGAAGGGCAGTGTTCTGCTGTCTTTATTCTTGCTTTTTTGTCTAGTCACTAAAATACTGCCCAACACACAACAAATAGTCAATGTTTTAAAAGAGGAGGACTGGGTGGCTCAGTGGATTAGGGCACTTGCTACCAAGCCCTGACAGACTTAGTTCAGTCCCCAGGATCCACGTGGTAGAAGGAGAAAACTGACTCCAAAGGTTCTCCTCTAGACTTCACACGCATTCCAGGGCATCTGTGCCAACACACATTCACACGCTAAGTAAATACATAAACACACACAGGAGGATTTTCCTTAAAGCAAGCAGAAGTAGACAGGAACAAAGGAACTCTTGGTACACAGTTCGAGTGGGGGGAGGAATCTTATGATGATTATTTTCTCTAACTCCAGTTTCTTTAGCTTTTAGAATATCACCATTGACAAGAAGCACTGAATTGTGCATTTGAATAAAAACAAGAGAACACAGTTCTAAAATGACTTTAAAAAATAAAAAAAAACCGGATGAAAGGTCCCTATACATCAATAATTCAAATTACATCTCAAAGTGGTGTTTGGGGGCTGAATTTAACCCAGAATGAAAAATGTAACACTAGAAAAATAAATGTTTACTGTTCAAAACAACCTGAACACATTTCTCTGTTGTTTACCTAAATCCCTCCTTGCTTATGAATTGATACAAATGTCAGTAGGCTGTGGAGAAACCTTTCAAAACAGTGAAAATTTGCAGTAGGGGATGGATAGTCTAGCGTCTTCCAGAGGGGCAAAAATACTTTCAAACTATCCTTTAAAAATGGGCCATTTTATGTTTGAATTATATCTTTTTAAATGCCTCAGCTAGTTGACGGCATATTTGGAAAGGAAGTTTTTCTAAAAAAAAAAACTTTTTGTCAAAGCGGATCATAGCAGTCAAAGGCAATTTCAGAGCCCAAGGAAATGCCTCTGCTTTCAAACAAAAGCCCTGCTCAATACAGAAACTGGGGATTATTTTCAGAGAGAACGTCTTTTTTTGGTTTTCTTTTTCGATCTTTTTTGTGTGTGTGTGTGTGGAAGAGGAAGTTATTCTTCTCACAGGAAAAGGCAGCGAGTGAGCCAGTCTCGTATTGATAGGGGTGGGTGCTCTCTTCCTGCCTCCACTTGGTGAATGAAGCATAGCACAGAGGAATGAGAGTCCACAGGAAGCCTGTAGGGCAAACATGGGGAGCCCTTTAATTATTCCAACAGACAGCAAATTATGCTCCCCTGGGCAAAGCCAAGGGAGAACCATCTGCAGAGAGAACCCAAGGACTCTGGCTCCCAAGCAAGTCAAGAGGTAACTAACATGCACCAGGCCTGGTGGCCCATGTTTGTGATGTCATCGCTGGAGAGGCTGTGGCAAGACGGTGAGTTCTGAACCAGTCTGAGCAACAAATGAACAAACGAAACAAAACAGCAGGCACCCATGGGGCCTGGAACAGGAGTTACCTTTAGAATGAGCAGCGGGAACAAGTTAGGGTTAAGAGCTGACGGACAACGGACACAGGTTACAGCTTTAAGTTTTGCATGAATGTAACACACCTTATGCCCTGCTTTCTCTGGGTTTAGAACTGTATGTAGCTTGTATGTTGTTGTCTGTTTCATCAGTGTTACGATGAAGGCCCTAGTTTCTCTCTGAGGGGGACTTTAGCTCTGGTAGGTGAGTGTAATCCCACAGCATAATGTTTAGAAGAGGGGCGTGGCTCTTACCAGCCGGCCCACACGGGCTCTGCTCTCTGCCTAGAGTTCTGTTTTCCCATCTGTAAGTGTAGCCCTGAAATCATCAGGGTTACCCAGAAACCTCTGCAGAGGCCAACCAAGTGGACATGGTGTGTAAGATGCTATTTGTCTCCCTGCTTCCCACATACTTTTAGTGCTGAGGACTGAGCCGTGGCACCGTGGACCCTAAGCAAGGACTCCACTACTGGGCTGTACTCTCTGCCCCAAGCCTTGTAACCCTCGCAATCTTCTCCGATATGGTCACTAATAGTGTTGCTACTAAAAACAGATGGGTACATGTTTAGATGACAGATGGATAGACCACACCCGCAGCACATCCTTTCCAGATATCGCTGAACTACTGATGCTTAAACTCCCCGGCGGGACATTTTTAGGTTCAGTCAGACCTCTTTGAAAGCCGGCCATGGACTTCATCTCCCTGTGCTCCAGGAATGACCTCTTACTGAGCAGGTCTGGTAGAATGGTGTCCACCTCTATGGAGGGACAGCAAGAGAAAAGGCCTCATAAATTCATTGCTGTGCTTACCAGACAAGAGGGCTATGACATTTGTCATTTTTACTTCTCTCTGGTATCAATGTTAGGAATGACCAGACTAGGCTCTTAGTTTGTTTTCAACTTCTTGTCACTGTAGTTTACCAATTTTCCCCAAACTTAGAGCTCTGGGCTCCCCCCCCGACCCCTTAGCCAGGACTCAGGAACCCCAGGGACAGTTTGCTGAGTATTAACTATGTTCCTCACCCATCTTCCTGCCAAGTTCTGCTATGTTTATCTGCTTTGGAAACTGCCTTAACTCCATTTTGGGTAGGAGAGATGTTTATAAATAAAGTATTGGGATTTCATTTTCCCCTTTAATTTCCATTTCTCCTTGGCGGGCTGGAAAAAAAAATGCCACGTTTCCAGCATTTCTCTCCATTAACAAGGCACTCAGAAGCTATGTGTAAAGCAAAGGCTATATGATAATGACTCCATTCTTTACAGAGGCCAAAGAAAATATTAGGAAACACCATTAGTAAAGGTAAAGATATATATGCAGCACACAGGTGTCACAAAAATGCTGACTGGACCCAATGTCCCTCCTCAGTGGTACCAAAACCAGCAGGGAAGATGTACACCCGGTACATGGTTAGGTCATTCCCTTGACAAACATGATGGAGACCCCTACTACAAAAGAGACCATCAGGTGTAGTCAGCCAGGAGGAGCAGGACACCACACTGATTTCAGGACCCTCCTTGAGGAAATGCAGGGACACGGTGTGCTGTTAGGAACACTTGGACAGTCTGTCTGTCGGGGTTTGGGTCCATATCCGCTGTGTGGCATCTCTAAGCCATCTTTCTCACAGAGTGCAGTAATCCAGTGCCACATGCTGGGTACTCAAGACAGGAGGCAGTTGCTACTTATCAAGGCGTAACTATCAGAATTATTCTAAGAAGCAAGGCAGCTGCTAGAACCTGAGGGATTCGACCTTAAGACTGAAGCACCAGCAGAATATAACCCAGCCCTACACTGTGTCTGCTGGAACGGGCGTCATCATATGCCCTTCAGCGTGAGTGAAGCTGCAGCTTTTTAATGTGTGGATGTGTGTCTACAGACGTGCACGCACGGGTGCACGTTCCATGTGAAGGCTAGAGGTCAACTTCAGGTGCGGTCCCTTGGGAGCTGTCCACTTTAGCTTTTGAGACAGGGTCTCTCAGTGGGCTGGGGCTTGACAAGGGAGCTACAGGTTGGCTGACCAAGGACCTGCCTCTCCCCAGTGCTGGGCTTTGTTACAAGTGCTCTGTGGATCACACTTAGTTCTTCGTGTCTCCACGCCAAGCATTTTATTGACTACGCCATCTCCCTAGCCCCTGGCTGTAACTCTTTATGTGACCTTGGCATTCCCTTATAGACACTATAATCTTAAAAAGTGGAATACAAAGTTACATACAGAGGCTTTCTACCTGTAGTTCCCACTTGTAGATGCTCTTTGAGAGTCACTATATAAAGAGAGAGAGAGAGAGAGAGAGAGAGAGAGAGAGAGAGAGAGAGAGAGAGAGAGAGAGAGAACCAGAACATGTGTATGTATGTGTGTGGGTAAGTGTCTCAGCATGGATGTTGTGTCTGGGTGTGTTTGGGGTGTGTTGATGTGTAAGAGCGGGTGTATTGGAGTGGGAGTGTTACAAATCACAACATATAGTTGACCACTAAGATTCATGCCTCAGAACCATCTTAGGCACCTCTTTCTTAGTGATCCCAATGTGCCAGCAGTGGTGAGAACCACTAAATTGTGTGGTTTTAATAATGCCCCATAGCTAATAGCTCCCCAAAAATACTATAGATGTTTGGAAGAAATCCAACTTTGAAAGCCAATAAAACAGAGGGTGACCACATATCATGCTTTATGACAGCAAGTTCCCATGGGCAGAAGAAGGGGACGTGGTGATGAGGAGGATGGGTTAATGGACTGACACAGGGAGCATTTCCCACAGCTTGCATTTAGGAATAAACTCAGGCATGCATTAAGCATACCGACAAAAAGACTTAAAACAAGTACAAGATTTCCATGGTCCTTCCATACAGAAGCAAGGAGTCCTTTTGAGATTCATGGTTAATACAATTCTGGGTCCTGCACAAAGACCTCAATGTTTGTCTTCAGGTGGCCTGGCTTAATGCTGGCCTATAGCGCTGTCCACAGAAAGCAGCACTTCTCATGTTCTAATTACAGAGCTAGTCTAGAATCAGGGGGGAAGTCTGTGCCAATGGAAAAGCTCCTTCGCTGTGTTCAAAGGGACTGCTCCCTTAAATAGTAGCCCATGCTGGCTGACTTCCTTGAGTTGTAGGCACTCTGCTCTGACCAAATGGGTTCCCTTGCTTAGGAAACACACACACACACACACACACACACACACACACACACACACACACACACACGCACGCTCATGCTCTGGGCGAATTAATGGCAAACATCTCCCCAAAGACACAGACACATCTGTACAGTGTGTCGGTATTTCACTAGCTGGAAAGTCCACAGCACTTGCAGGTATCTTCCGGGCGTATGATGTGGCGTGGCACCGTATGACATACAGAAGTGTGGATATAAGGCTGTGACACTGCTCCATGTACCCCTGAAGGAGGGGCCGCCTGGGAGTTTATGGCCCCCCAAAACCTATTCTTTAATACAACTTGCCCCCTCAGACTAGATCACCTGTTACCAGGCCTACAAAAAGAAGCTAAGTCAGTCACAATAAGCAAACAGAAGACTAGGCCCGAATCATCTCTATTAACAAGTATTATAAAACTCTCTCACACACATGGAGGAATGTAAAATCTACCACCTTTGGAGACTAGAGCCGCTGACTCTAATATAAATAATTATGACAGAAAGCCAGTTTCCAGGGTGTTTATTCACCAAACACTTAGCTCCATAGAAGGGTGTGCTCTGAGAAAACAATGGAAGGCCCTGTACTGATTGGTTACTGGTCCCTTTCTTCTTCCTGAGATGTTCCTGCAGTAGCAGATTAAATCAATGTTTAATGTGCCCCAGGACCAGCCGTGTCCATATTAGGAAAGTCAGAGCTCACGTCTCCCGTCTCCCCCCGGTGAAAAAGGACCTGGCCTCCCTCCCTCTGCCTCCACCCACTGCGTGTGGAGGTGGGAGAGTAGGTGCAGGGAATGTGAACTTGATCCCGCACTGACCAGCCAAGCAGCAAACCCTCATTGTTCCCTAGATACCAAACATAACTGCTCTCAGGAGGGGATCAACCCAGTCACTCTACACATAGCCTGGCTCCTGTGCTCAGGAGTGAGACAGCCGTACCCATGAGAGCCACAGCAAGCAGGAGCCCATCAGAGTTTTTGTTTCTATTAGGTACCTCAGACAGTACTAAAGCTGGCAGTCTCCTAGGACCCTCGCCTCCTTTGTGTGGCCCATGGATGGAACCCAAGGCTCCGTGTGTGCTGGGTGAACAAACACCCTGCCACCAAACTCTGCCTTGTCCCGACTGCTTTTGCTGGTGTGGGTTTTAACCTATTATACAAAGGCTGTGGTCTGTTTTAACTTTGCTTCTTATCTTCCGTGCCTTGCTCTCTGTGGTTTAAAGTCACCAGAAAACAGGCTAGCACAGCCATCTAAGCTGTTGCTGTTTTGGATGCTGTCCTGTGAATTTGGCTCCGCTGTCTGGGATGAGGCCCAGGTGTAATGGGGGAGGTACCCCTGAGGACCGAGGCCAAGGCACTCTGTCTTTGCTTCTTGAACACTCACATCACACGGCCTATCTGAGCCTGTGACAGACACACTCTTTACTGAGGGTAAAATGAGAAGGGGCCAAGCAGACAGAACAGTGATCTTTAATTCCTCCACCCGCTCCACCCCCACCTTTTTCCTGGAGACAAAAGCCTGTCTGGTATTTTGAACCAAAGTAAACTTTCAAAGGCCTCAAAAATAACTGGGTTGTGACATCATAATAAAAAAGCCTGACCTGACAGCCACAGGAACTTAGTGTCCTTGGATAGAGGCTGTAAAGATATGGCTCATCTGAGCCACTGCAGACAAGCACCTGTCTCTTCCAATGATGAGTGGCAGGAGTTTTCTTTCTTGCATCCCTTATCACAAAGGAGAACCAATAATTCCACTACTATATAAAACAATGAACCATCCTTTGTCACAGGAATATGGAGAAACAGAGCCAGATGTGGTGGTCACATCTGTAACCTCAGCATTTATGAGTCAGGAGAATCAAGAGTTCCAGACCAGCCTGGGATACATAGTAACACTCTGTGTCAAAACGAAGAAACACAGACCATATAGTGAGATGTGATACTCCTACTACCTGCTCTCTGAATGAATGTATCAGCATGACAGGTCTCAGCTGTGGAAACATCAGAAACTCAATGCACTAGTTAACTTGGGCTTCCAAGTCAGAAAGATTCAGTTTCTTAATCTATAAAAAGGGCACGACAACGTTTATTTTGTAGACTTCTGAGTGGAAGTACATTGTTATCATGCATGATGTACCTAGCAGAGTCTCTTCAATAAAACAGTGGCTTTGCTTTCATCCTGGGTTTGCTACTATGCAAAATGGGGAAGAGGAACGAAGTTAGATTTTGAAAAAATACAGTTCTTAGGACTGGGGAAGATGGCTCCATGGGTAAAATCCATGCTTTTAAAGTATGAGGACTTGAATTTGGATCCCATGAACTATGATACCAGAACTGGGCCGCAGAGACAAAAAAGACCCAGGGACTGGATACCCAGCCACTCTAGTAACCAGTGAACTCCAGGTTTAGAGAGAGACTCCAACTAAAAAAATATATATATATAGAAGGGCTAGAGAGAAGGCTCAGTAGCTAGAGTACTTCCTGTTATTCCATAAGATCCAAATTAGGCCCCCAGCACCCATATCCAGTGATTCACAACCTCCTGTAACTCCAACTCTAGGGGATCAGATGTATTCTTCTGGTCTCTTGAGCTGTGCACACACCAAGACATATGATTAAAAGAAAAGCTTAATAAGTAAGCTGGAAAGTGACAGAGGAAGATGAGCCCACTGCAGATTTAAAAACTACATTCGGATAGTAGGCAACTATATATTCTGGGTTTGCCATACTTAGTTTCTAGGAGGATTTGTTGAAACTCAGGCAGATGTTTCCCAACTACAAAACCAGTCATAAAAGAAACACACTTCGAGGAAGGGAGGCCTGTGAGAATTCTGGAGACTACTTCATGACAAATATAAACACAAAGGGTCTTGAAGAGAAGCGAGGGTTTGCTTGGTGGCACAGAGCAGAGGCGACTGCACCGTGGGGGGAAGGACATAGGAGAGAAAGTGAGATGGAACCTTTGGCTGACAAGGGCTGACTCCCCATCCCAGGAAACATAAGGAACCACCAAAGGAGTCGTCTCCAGTAAGTCCTATTCATTTGCTGCCATGGAGCCCTGGCTTTAAGGTCTATGTATGGACTTTGGCTTCCTCCCCCCCCCCATATGTTTTTGAGGCTGAAATTAAAGAACATTTGAACTGTGAAGCTTTGGGGGCACAAATGGTGGTGTGTTGTAAAGCTGAGGTAACAACCAGGGTGCCCTTAGCACACTTAAAAACCATCTTGTGTGTGTTCCCTCAGTGTGGTTTGCAATTTCCCTTGGCCTACAAAGGAGAATATTTTTAGCATGTAGTACACTTTGTAACAGACATATAAATGCACTGAAAATATAATTTTAGAAAAGCATCTGGGTTTGATCATCCCAACCCCAAATAGGTTCTGCTTTTTTCAATGTTAAGGACCGCCACGGTGATCTACTGTGAGTGTGGCAGTTTCTCATAAACGTGGGCGGCACTGCTGGCTCTGTGCATTTTGCTTTGTAAGCAGTAAATACGCTAATGATTTAAACAAAAAGCCAAATCAAGGAGGCTTCTTCTGGGTTTGGCCTGTCCTCCAAACAGCAACATTACTGGGCCTCCTCTTTAGGCACGTTTAGACAAAAGGCATAAAGGAACATTTTGCTTTTCTCTCTCTGAATGAAGGGAGACCTGTGATGCTTGCCCGTCTGTAGAACTTTTGAGGCTAACAAGCCCCGTATACAGTTTTCTCATCTCTTGCTGGTCAGACATGTTAATATATGGATAACTGACTTGCACCTGAGATGAGCACCTCCCTTAGTCGTCAGCACACTGCTGTGCTTGGACAAACAAACTAAACAGCAGGGCAAGTTTCTGGACCATATGGGAAGAATATGAAATTGAAGGAGGCTAAGTGCTTAAGCCTGTACTTAGAAAAGGAAAGCTTAACAGAAGACTTCCCAGAATATAGCATAATTATAGATCCTAACAACCAACCCCAGATCTGCTCATGCAGACTAGGAACAGGCTGAGCCTGAGAGCTTTAATGTGGCTCCTGAGTGATCCTGATGACCAAGTGGTCTCTGACCCAAGCCTTTGGGGCTATTCTCCTACCAGGGACTCAGCCTCTCTCTTTAAGAACTCACTTGAACCACTCACTACCAACTCCATCTCTCTCTCCTTGTTTGAGGTAGGAACTGGATCATAGCCCTATGGAGCAAGATGGCCCCTAGTGTGCAGCGTATCCTCTCTGCCCCCTGTTGGGATCCGAGGAATGTGCTACCATGCCTAGTTCTCCAGCTTTCCAAAGCTCATCGCTCTGGCTTCCCTTTTCTTCTGCCTCAAAGGCAAAATGGATTTGTTTTAGTTTACTAAACAAATACTAGATTTCTTTCTGCTGGTGCCACATGTCTGAATGTATCTGCATCAATCTGGCCTAGTTTAGAATTTTCATTTTTTTTTCTCCTCAAGAAAAGAAGTCCTATAATGTTCTTTAACCAAGAAAGCCACTCTCCCATGAATCATACATAAGTTCTATGAGCTCACTTTAAAAATACATGTTCAGTTGAGGAGCAGCCCGGGGGCGAGGCACTCACACAAGAAGCCTTGCATTTGGGTCCCTACCAGCACGTGTCCACCTACACAGGCTTAATCTGGGATCCAAAAGGACACAGGGCTTTGGTCTCATTCCAATACCAAATTCTCTGGGGCCTACTCCCATCCTTGCCAGGATCTGGGCACTACAAAATTGGTATTTCAACCAGTTGGCTTGCTCTACAAGGCTACATACTTACTGGCTTTTAATGCATACGTATGTATACATTCAGGAGTGGGTGCATGTATATACATGTCTGTGGAGGCCTGCTCCCCATCCCCCACTTTGATGCAGGGCCTCTCACTGGCCTAAGGTTCATCAATTAGGCCAGACTGTCTGGCTCTTGTACCTTCTTTAAAGACTCCTGTGGATACGGAGAGCCCACCCTAGGCACTCACTCTCTGGTTACATGCTATTGGCCCGATAGTTAATGCTACTTTTTTAAAATATCCACGTAAATGAGCAACTCTGGACAGGAAAGTTCCAGGTTGAAAACCAAGGTCTAACTCCCTTCCCTTCCACTGAATCACTCCACCCTGTTGGGGAGGAGAAAGGGCAACCCTTCACCCAGGGGAGCTTTCTTTCCAATAGGTCTGCTGGCCCACCTGACCGTGCTGTGAAATTGCCACTCCAGCAATTGTCACACCCTCAAAAGCCTCTGGTGAGACCTCCCTGCACCAATTTCAAGTGCCCGTGGGATCTGGTCGTGCCCTGCCTTACAAACTGACCCCCTTAGCATATAATTCTCTCTACACAGAACAAGCAACCACACACCTGCTCCTAATGGAGGCGGGAATGATCGTGATGCTAAATCATGACTCCAACACATCACCTGGTGGATTCCAACAGCAATTTACTCTTCTATCACTGGGGCAGAAATACCACGGTACAAGTGGTCTTGGAAGGAGCTGAGCCCGAGTGTGTGGGTTGACTGGAAAGTGTTGCTACTGCCACTCTTCTGGCAAGGGAGGAGTTTGCTCCTGGAGCCAGATAGGATCCCTTTCACTTCAGTCCTGGTTCTGACACAAACTCATCACAGACTTTGGTTACCTAGCATGGCTCACACGGGCACGTCTGTCCCCACCCACAGGAACCTTCTTGCTTTCCACCTCAAATCCGTCTGTCCTCCAGAACCAACGTCCAGTATCGCTGTCCTCTCTGCTTCTATCGCAGGGAGTGACCTGCCCACAAGCTCTCTAAAGCTGGACTTTGGGTTGCTTTCTGGAGTGGGTTGATTAAGTATATGCTTCCCCCCCCCATGGAATTCATAGCAACTTAGGGACAGCGTCTCTTGTCTTCCCTCCACCCACAGCCCCCCATGAAGAATGGACGCCTGGGCACAGGAAAGGAGGTGGGGCGGGAGGGTTCAGCAGAGATGGTGCGTCCTGCTCTATCGTGGAGGCCTGTGTCAGGATGGATCCCGGAACAGTGCATGCCAGGTCCTTCCACTGTCACCAGGGGTCAGAGTGGATTCTTGAGTAGCGCACAACGCCAGTGCCTGCCCCCTGCAAGATGGAAGAGCAAACCCTTCTTTTGCTTATTTCTCACTTATTCCGCTAGACAGGGCTTTCTAGTTTTTTGGACTAAGTAATCAGCATCATTTGGGACCAAAAACTACGCTCAGAGAGTGCTCCTCCACAGGGTTAAAAAGCTGTGAGGCTGGGCTCCAATGACCTTTGTTGTGTTAAAGATTTGTTAGAAATTTGGAATTTGTCAGAAAATGAGAGGTGAGCTTTGATGTGGGCTAACCTATGTCTCTTCTCAAGTTGATGTCATAAACCTCCAGTATCTCAGAGTGACTGTACTGGAGGTAGGACCCATCACAGCAAAATGAAACCCCTTGTGCAGGCCCTAATCTTGTGCAACTGGTGTCCTTACAAGAGAAGGAGATAGGGATGGAAATATGAATATGCTGCATGAATGCACACATGCGCGTGCACGCGTGCACACAAACACACACACACACACCCAGGGGGGCATCTATAAGCCACGGACAGAGGCCTCAGGAGAAGCCAACTGTTTGGCCTTAAAACTGCTGTTAAAGCTACCCTGCTGGAGTACTTAGTTACAGCAGACTAGCAAATGAATTAGAGCATTGAGCTATAAGTGGGGAAATTAAAGAAAATTGGGCTAAAAGTGAAAAAGTGGCTAAGTTGAACATTGCAGCAATTTGAGGAATCTGTGCAGAGAGCCAGGCACCTCGATGGACAGTGAGTGGCTGCCCTGAGTCACGCTCATTTCAGACGCTGCCTGAAGCAAGCCAGAGAGCTCGCTCCGTGGATCTTTGAGAAGCCTTGACAAGATGTTCAGTCACCGAGAGTGAGATTAACTACTAAACAAAATGACAGCAAACTTATCCACGCACCCACACAGACCATGCCACGGGCACCTCCACTACTGACAAGAAACGACAGCCTCATGGTGAATAGAAATTTAACCTGATGAAAATTTCAAAATAGTCTAAGTTTTCTTGACTGACCATTAAGTGTCGAATTTTTATAAATGCCCTGGGATTAGGAATTCTAGTAGCCTCTACTATTATGCGGAAAACATTACATGACCATGCTGCAAGAAGCCTACAAGTCATCCTCCTGAGAAACCACTGGCATTCTCTACACAGAAAGCCCATCCGCAGCTTCAAGAACACAAACCCTCTGCAGCAGACCTTTCCTTAGTTCTGTGACTTCAGCGTTTCCCCCATAGGGCCTTCACCTCCCATGATTGTCTTGTGTGGCCTTTGGCAACTTCTAGATGTTTGCTTGGAAAAGAAGTGGCATTTCACCAAGATGGCAAAAAAAAAAAAAACCCTTCTGTTCTCAGTTCTGGAACTCAGAGGCATACGATCTCACTGTCCCCTCTGCTGCCCTTGTCCCTGCTGATTCTGATTCTACTGCTGGGTATGTTCTTCTGAGCAAGTGAAGGTGCAGATGGACCTGTGTGAGGATTTGTTCAGATCTCAGAGAACAATTAGACTCAGAGTGGAGATTAAGAGCAGAAACAAGGTGGGAATTAGTTCCTATTTTTGAGAGGCCTGCTTGAACTTGGCAGTCCAACTCTGACTGAAATCATCTGTGGATAAGCAACAGAGGTCTGAGTTAGCCATCCCCACGTTAACTCACAAACTTTATAAACTTAAGATAGTTCCACTCAGATGTACTCTGTGAGTGACATTAAGGTATGATGAACTCACATGTTAATTTGACTAACAGCTGCAGAACAGTGCTGCTTAGCAGGACACACAGGCCATGAGGACAGTTCTACTCAACAACACACACAGGCCATGAGGACAGTCTGCTCAGCAACACACACACAGGCCACGAGGACAGTTCTGCTCAACAACACACACACAGGCCATGAGGACAGTTCTGCTCAGCAACACATACACAGCCCACACCCAGCAGTTAAAGTTTTTCAGCTGCAGATGTGAGGACATGTAAAAACTGGGCATGGAGGCAAGCACCTGTTATCCCAGTGCTGGGGAGTAGACACAATAGGATCTCAAGAGTTTGGTGGGCAGCTAATCTAGTAAATTAATGAGCTCCAGGTTCACTGAGCTCTTGCAGAAGAAGTTCAATTCCCAGCACCCATGCTGGGTGGTGCAATACTGACAGTAAATCTAGTTCTAGGTGATCTGATGACAGTGCACATGCATATGTACACACACACACATGCACACACAGAGTCACTGTCATAATACTCTATCTCACATATACACACTCATGCACAAATACACAAACAAAAATAAATCTTTAAAAGACTCAGGTGAAGAGTGATAGATACTAGGTGTCAACCTTTGCCCACCATAGGTGCATGCACAGGTAATCCCCTGTACACACACAAGTGTATACACACATATACGCACCATATACAAATAAATATTTTAATTATTAAGTTTATTGGCTGTCATTTTTGTGGTTATTTTTCAGCCAGACCCTTGCTATGTAGTCTACACAGTTGAAACTTGTGATGCTCCTTGCTTCAGGACTGCAGTTATAGTTATGCTGCATGACACTCAATGCAGTTGCTACATCTTAAAAGTAAGGCATAGCAGATAACGTTTTAATAGGTTAGCTTATCTTACAGTATTTGAAGGACTGGTCCATGACACCTTTGGGCATAAAGCCCAGAGACTCCAGTCCCTTAGGTAAAGTGGTGCAGCTATAGCACATAGCATTTTGGCTGTCTCCAATTTGCTCAAAACCTAGCAGAGGGCACACGCCTACTCTAGGAGGTTTGTAGGTGTTCAGCTCAGAGATGGATTTAAAAAATACTTTGACCTATAACTGACTGAACTTGTGTAGAACCCAAAGGTATGGGCACCAACTATACATTGTGGCTACCATGCACTCAAACACTACATTTTGATATGTGGCAGAAATTTTTTTTTTGGTTTTTCGAGACATGGTTCCTCTGTGGCTTTGGAGGCTGTCCTGGAACTAGCTCTTGTAGACCAGGCTGGCCTCGAACTCACAGAGAACTGCCTGCCTCTGCCTCCCAAGTGTGTGGCAGAAATTTTTAAATTAATGTTTTACTCCTTCCTCCCTTCCTTCCTTCTCTTCTCCTTCTTTTTTATTGATATGAGTTTTCTCCTCCTCCTCCTTTCCCTCCTCTTCTTCCTCCTCCTCCTCCTCCTCCTTGGGTTTTCAAGACAGAGTTTCTCTATGTAACAGCCCTAGCTATCCTGGAACTAGCTCTGTAGATCAGGCTGGCCTCCAACTCACAGAGATCTGCCTGCCTCTGCGTGAGCCACCACTGCCCAGTGGTATGAAGCTTCTTAATCTGATATTTTACACATTACATTTAAACCCAGATGCTAACTTAATCATAAATACTTGGTTTATATTTTTAGTTTATAAAATTTACAGTTTAAAAGTAGATTATCATCCCTGAGATGTGTCAAGAAATAATAGACCTTATTAGCTTTTCAGTTTAGATAAATTTAATTAAGGTTAGACTTAAGATTCAGTCACTCATACCAAGGGTTGTTATAAGCCTGCAATCCCACACTCATGAGTTAGAACCAGCAGGGTCTGTGTGTCCTAGGCCAGCCTGGGCTACATGGCAAGTGTTAGCTCAGACTGGGCTATGCCATGGGACCTTGTCTCAGTAATTAAATACATAAAATTTAGGTGTGTGGATATGCTAGATATAGTTCAAGTACTTAATGCTGTGCGTTGCCAGTCACTGCTCTATCAGGCAATGAGCCCCTGAGCATCAAAAGGGGCTCAGCAGAAGAATGGAAACACGCTCAGCAGGGTAGGTAATGTGGGGGTGCATCAGATATAACACCTCTTCCTGGAGGTTGGGGGTTGGTAAGAAACAGCAGGAGACACACACGAACAGTGGAACAGTGACAACGAAAAGACAGTTACGATGGATTTGAAAGAGAAGACAGAACGCTGGACAGACAGAAAAGAGCGTGTGTAAAAGAGACTGATGCTTGGAGTCAGGCAGTTATGGCTGCCCAAATACGCCTAGAAGGATAGGGCAAGCAGTTCTCAACTGGACAGCCTTGGGCAGTATTGGAAGCATCAACCAGCACGCCAGAGAGCACTCTGGGAACATTTTCAATGAAAAGAGTTTCACTGAGAATGGCTTTGAGCTGTGTTTTTGGAAAACTTGCTTGATATTGATATGGATGACAGACAGACAGACAGACAGACAGACAGACAGACAGACAAGAACTTGGCTGCTATATGACCAATTGGCTACTGCACTACCCCAGACAAAATACAATGAGGAAACGGTGCGGGTACTGGGGAAGGGGACTGTGGATTTGCTTACCCAGGGACCTCAGGACTTGACAAGTTCCAGAAGGATGGTAGAATGAGAGGAGGCTTCAGAGGCTCTGTAGCAGTTCAACCAAGGAGAACCGAAGAGCCCGAATGGAGAAATGCCCTCTCTAGTGCTCTGTACAGAAACGTTCACAGTGAAGGTTGAAGCATGACTATGTGGGTGAGGTGGGCCTTGGGACAGACGTGAAAAGAAACAGGCATGGGTGGCACCGACTGAGTATGCCAGTCAAGTGTCTGGGCAATGGTGTGACAACAGCCAGCAGTCTTCACACTGCCTGGGGTCTCACACACATGGGGAACTGAGGTGACTGTATGTATACACTAAGGCATTGTATAAAAGGGCTGGGTATCCTGGGGGGGGGGGAAGTCTGGAACCAATCCCTGGTGGACACCAGGAGACAGCTATATACTATTCTTGACATGGGGTTGGGGAGCTGACAAAATTTAGTCTGGTGCCATCTCTCAGGAAGCAGCACAGCCATCAACACTTGCTCTTCAGCTTACATCAAAGGAAAAAAGGAAAGTAGTGGTATAGCCCCATCTAGTCTTACCAGGGTAATTGTGTTAGTGGCCACACCCCTTTGGGCATGGCTTCAAGTGTGGAGGAACTGGAAAGAGGGACTGTGAGACAGCCTCCCTCTCTCTCTCTCTCTCTCTCTCTCTCTCTCTCTCTCTCTCTCTCTCTCTCTCTCTCTCTCTCTCTCTCTCTCTCTCGGGTCATGAATCAGATCAGAAGGGCAGAGAAAGGCTGCCGTGGTTCTTTACTATTATCTGTGTAAGCCGTTCCCCAATAAAACACCCATTTATCATTATTCTTGGGTCTAGTGAACTCATTATCCCTGCCTTCAATTGGCGCCCAATCATAGTGGAGATACACTGTCTAAAAACTCCTAGCATGAAGTTCTAATTTATTTTTGAAAGGCTGGACACCTACTACACATCCCAGAAAGCAGGTGTGAGGTTCACAGCCGGCTGTCGACAGGCCTGGATCACTACTGAGACAGACATAGCAGCGGCCCCACAGTTTAGGCTTTGCTTCTGGTTGGCCTGGAGACAGGGGTGTATTGTCTTTACTTTATAAATGGTAGAGAGCATATCCACATGCTCAGGGCCCTGAGTTCTGCCTCCTGATTCTCAAAACCAAACAACAACAACAAAAAAGGTAGAGAAAGGACATCATGTGTACTTATAGGTCCTGAATGACGCCTGAAAAGATGTACACCAAACAAAGTGCTTTCCCTGCCTGCCAGCCACAGCCTTACATGCTTGGAATCCCGGCACTCAGGAGGTACTAACAGGAGGGTGTGGCGGCCTCAGCTATGAGAAAGTCCCAGGCCAGTGTGGGTTATAGGAGACCCTGCCTCAAAGACCACGGCAATGAAAAATAAAAGTCACCTCTGCATCATTTTAATTTTCTTATAAGCTTTTTATACCCTAAAATAAATGCGCAGTGTTTTCATGGAAAAATTGTCATGAAAGATGACAAGACTGAGGACACAGGCAACTTCAGTCTTTGCAAGGTCAAAGGTGATGGGGCTGAGGGGTAGTCTTTAAAGAGGCTGGCTCCAATTCTCCTGTCTCTGTGGGTCTCCTGTCTACTTCTGTGGCTCCTGAAGCTGTGTCCACTTACTTTCCTTTTATAATTCCCACTCAGCATAGCCGTAAAGGAAAAGATGAGGCAGACCTTCCTGAGGAGAAGAAAAGCCCCTGTAGCCTGTGGGATGGAAACTTCATGAGGGAACACGGGTCTCTGTCATCAGAGAATTCAAATGCTGGAGGACAGAAATTCTGAAGAGAACAAAGGGCCGGGCAGAGCGCCGTCGCCGCCCGGGAGCAGGCACGCTAGTAACTTTATATGGTGATGATGACGGGGTGGAGAACAGGGTGTCCCATTCACTGCAGCCTCCTGCCACGACAGGGTCTCAGGCCCTGCCAAGCGCTTCACTCAAGTGGGAACAAAAAGAAACTTACAAGGAGTGCGAAGGGGGCTGAGAGCAGGTACATCACCAGCAGCCGCGTAAATGACCAGAGAACTGGGTGGGGGAGGGGGACAATGAAAAGACTGCGATCACTTGCCAGACAGACTTACGCACCGAATCAGGTTTCTGTCTGTCTGCTGCTGTTGTTTTTACTGAACAGCGAGGCACTCGGGGACGTGCCAGTCGTCGGCCTTAACCATAAGTTACAGCGGGTGCGCCGCCTCGTTGCACCTGGCTGTTTTGACAGCAGGCTTCGTCAGCTCGAGGTGTAGAAAGTCTGTCTGTGCTAAGCTGTCACTAACGCAACTAGAACTTTGGAAGAAAAGGTTCCGCTCAGAGGCGAATCTCACTCTTCCTTATTCCTTTCTGCAGTTTGTAAGAAGTCGCTCAGAAGTACTCTATCTGGGGCAGCCTGCTTCTGGGCATGCTTACGCTGCTGCTCAGGGGTTCCGGGACTTTCCTCCCTCCTGGCGAGCTGGTGCAAATCCTGTTCTAGAGCAGGGAACTGGGGAGTGGCTGAGCATCCGACTCTCCCCAGCCTTCAGCCACACCAAGAATACCAAGAATGCCCAGGAGCCTTCTACAGCCTGGCGCAGGCCCACAAAGTAAACTCCGTAGAGACTGCCAGCTACGCCCCCACCTAAAACACTTGAGGGTGAGGCTGGTTCTCAGTGAGTCATCTTGTTGGAAGTCACCTTGTTAGAAACCACAGGCTCTCACGACACGCCTGACTTTAAAGTGTTGCCTTCCAGGCCTGGTGCAGCCTCACCTCACTGGTTTTGTTTAGCTTTCATTTTTCTTTTTTGTTCCCGGAGAGACTGAACCAAACAAGTAACTGAGCCGGGTGGCGTCCATTTCTGAACTGTGGGCAGTGTCTCCCGGTGAGCTAAAGGTGGCTGGTAGTAACAATTCTCTTGGTTTGAAGGCTATTTGAATACCCTCCACTGCGTTTCATGGGTCGCAGACATTCGTTGACACTTAAGACACCCCCAAGCAGAAGCTCATACAACCAGTCATGAAACCAGAAATAAGCAGTCTACAGAGGCAGCTTGCCTGAATACAGGGGCAAACTTTCCATAGCCACCAAGGCCTACTACAACCGTAAGCCTGGTCCCTAGCCCAGCATTCCGGCGACAAGGGAGGAGCCTGGATTACCCGATAGACTCTAGAAGCACAGAGGTAAACACCTCTGCTCTGGGGTAGGTGTTTCCCATAGGGCTGTTAAAGGTTTCTCTCTCACAGCGACCCAAGACAAAGTAATGACAAAATTGTTAGAGGAGTGACCTGGTGCAGTCCATTAAGTATACTAGGGAGGAAGTTGAGAGGCAGGGATTGGGACGAAAATAAGTACCATGGTCAGGTAAAAGTTGGGGCAAACCAGATCATCTGTTTGGCCATACCCAGGGCAGAACAGGAAGCTATCTGCTTAAGACAATGAAGGTATAAAACTGTTGCTAGGGGACTCTACCCAAAATACCCAGCATGCTTTGGATGACTTCACTTAATACACAATGCAGCAGCCATATGTAACATCCACAGTACTCAAGCCAATGACTGCCAGGAGCCGAGACTTTCATAGACATATTAAAAACATCACTGTCCCTCAAACAGTTATCTCAGGTACCTTAGGTATTCCGGAACACTCAAGCCAATCACGGACGATGTTCTCAACAGACAGGCCGAGCCTTCAGAAACAAAAAACGAGAACAGAATGGTTAAAAGCATTTCTGAGCACAGGTGACCAGCTAAGCCCTTAGGCAGAGGAGGTGCTCTCTTCACCATGAGTGTCCATGGCAACTGAGGAGTCACAGGCACACAGGTGTCCATGGCAACAGAAGAGTCACAGGCATACAGGTATCCATGGCAACTGAGCAGTCACAGGCACACAGGTGTCCATGACAACCGAGGAATCACAGGCACACAGGTGTCCATGGCAACAGAAGAGTCACAGGCACACAGGTGTTCATGGCAACAGAGGAGTCACAGGCACACAGGTGTCCATGGCAACCGAGGAGTCACAGGCACAGAGCAGCAGGTGCTCTTAATGCTTTGAGGTGAAGTTGAGGGGGTCCAGGAACGTTCCTAGAATCCACGGAGCCTGGCTCCCTGCTGGAGAAGGGGAAGCGAGTGTGGCAACACGTCTGTGAACCGGGCAGCGACGTTGGCTGCAGGAACAGGGCACACTGTGCTCAGCCCAGGCGTCTGTTCTCAGGATAGGCCCACACCAAATCGCTCTGTGCAGGGTTCTGAATGCGGTTACACTGGCTGAAACTGTTCTGCTTTCTTGCCCTGCTGACTTCACTGGCCTATGAAATCACTACATATCCGGTATATCGATAGCTGCTGGCCTTCCCTCAGCATCACAAGGAAGGTTTGTTTACAGCAAACCCACCCCTCTTTATCCCCTTCCAGACAATCCCTATTCATGCCCAGGGTTTGCTTCTTGGCCTTCAGCCAGAAGAAGGCAGCCTGCCTCCTTGGGTGAGCTCCATCCTTGTCCTCAGCTTGGTCAGTGTCTGGCATACTTGGGACTGAACGACTGTCTCCTTGAAGGATGGAAGCTCTCCAGCTGCCAATCCCAGCACTCACCATGTCCCTGGTAGGAGAGCGGGTTTCTATGGAGATACTTTTATTTGATTGAATGAATAAAAACACATTTCTTGGGGCAGGGAAATGGTTCTGTAGGTAAAGCCTTAGCTACTCAAGCCTGATGGCCAGAGTTCCATCCTGGAACCCTCACACAAAGCTAGATGTGGGCCGGGCGGTGGTGGCGCACACCTTTAATCCCAGCACTCGGGAGGCAGAGGCAGGCGGATCTCTGTGAGTTTGAGGCTGGGCTGGACTGATAGCCTCCAGAACAATACAGAGGAAACCCCATCTCATAAAAATAAAAACAAAAAAAACAAAACAAAACAACAACAAAAAAAACCCAACAACACAAAAAACAAAGCTAGATGTGGCGGCATGCCTTCTGCGATCCCAGAACTCCTGTCATGGGAGGGGAAGCAGAGATAGGACAACTGCCTTGAAATTTGTGGGCCAGTGAGCAGAAAACAAGAGAGACCCTGCTTTAGCAAGGCAGAAGGTGAGAACTGACTCTCCAGTGTTGTCATCTGGCAACCGCGCATAGGCATAGGAACGCAGTCACACACATGAATAAACTTAAGCCCCAGAGCAACCCCCAACCCCCGACAATTTCTCTATTGACAACAGAAGTTATAGAAATATGCAATTAATTGAAGGCCAAGTGTAGTCCACATGGGCTTTTGGCCAAGGATCACTTTCAATGGGCTGGGGAGACAGCACCTATTAGGGAAGAAACACGGGTTATTCGGGAAGGCGGGGTCTGAATTTCTACGGCCAGTGTTTCTCGATATGACTAGTAGGCAGAAGGTGGGGAGAGAACCTAAGAAGACAGAGGGGCTACCTTTTCAGGTCTCCTTGGTCTTCAGAATCAGCGGGATTTCTGAATATTCCTCATAAGAAAGCTGAGTGCCACCATCACTGGGCCTTTTCATCACTTGCTATGTATGATTTAATAGGGTCAATCCATTGTAAACAGCCAAGTGCTATGTAAATTTTGGGCCCAGAGGTGTGGGTGAAGGAAGGAGTCTGCACCTCGGGGCACCTTCAGGGGGACCGCTGGCCTCCCCTGAGTTTTGGGAGAAGGCCTGGAACACCCTCAGCGGACTTGACTGACCACATGGGACCAGGACAGTGGTTCTGGCTGGCCACTCGGGGAAAGGCACCACTGGAGTAGCAGGTCTCAGCAAACAGGTCCTGCTCCTCTACCAGGTCTGGCCAGCTGGTGTCCACAGAACTGGCCCCGGTGCTCAAAGCCCAGGGATGCTCGGGATGAGATCAGGAAATGGACCCCTGTACCAAAGGAACTGTGTCCCCGCGGCAAGTTCAGTGGCAGGCGGGGTGGGGACAGACAGCCTTTGTTTCGGACAAGAATAGGCCTTCAAATGAGTCATCTCACTTCGTGTGCAAACAGAACTCAGCCTTATCTGCCAGCCTCACACATTTCAAGGGAAAATTAATAGTAACAGCAACAGCAGTAATAACAAACATTATTTCCTTGGATACAGGTAGGAAGTGTCCTTCCCTGGTTTCCTTTCCAGACAGACTCCTGCGGGCTACGCTCCTGGCATCACCTTGGTGACCCTTAGGAAAGCCAAAGCCAGAGGCTCTTCTGAGGCCGGCTGGGCTGTACCTGACCTGGTGCATCAATGAAAACAGGTCCATGTCACGCAGAGAGGAATGAAGAGAGGTGCACTTAGAATGCTTAGCAGCAGCGTGGATTAACAAAGGGCCTGACACAGTGGATGATCGGAGCGCTCACGGGAATGGGATTACACGTTCTTAAAGGGCAACATCTGAGGGGTGACTTAATTGCCATTTTTGAGTGATTTCACAAAAGATGGTCAACAGCTGTTGGGCACTGCCAAGAGGAATAAATGCCAGGATGCGAACATCATTTCCTTTGTGGAATTTCCACTGCAAGACCCTTCCTCTCAGTGGCGTAGGAGAGAGGCTGGGCAGTGAAGGCTGAGAAAGTAGGCGCTGAGCTAAGTCCTCAGGTGAGAGGGCTGAGGATCAGGCTAACATCTACATGAGGTAAATCTCTGGTAGAGCTATTATGCCCACCAGCTCAGGTGAAAACATCCCAGGGATTGAACTGTCTCTGAGGAGGAGATGAACTATGCCTTACAGGATGCCAGCCGCTTGCAGGTGTGTGGTGTCGACCATCTCCTGGCTTGGGGAGGAGAAGTGGGTTTGGGACACCAAAAAGAACATCCAGAGAGGCTCAGAAAGGGAGGCAGCACTTGAACATGTAGTTGGGGTGACTGCATTGTCCTGCTTGCTGGGACAGGGTCAATGGATATGGAGGAAGATGTAGTAAGAAGACCCAAGTGCCTGTCCCAGAGAGACAAGGTAAAGACAAGGCTTGGCCCAGCCAGTAGCGTCCAGGATGGGGTGAGAAGAGACCACCATGTCTACAGAACAAGGATGGAGGCAGGGAGGCCACATGGCAGGCTGATGATTTGCAGGCATGTGAGCAAACATACACACATGCACACACACACACACACACTCAGTCTTACTTTGGAGACAGGGTCTCATTATGTAGCACAGGATGGCCTCAAACTCAAAATCCTTCTGCCTCAGTCCCTTGAGTGCACACGCTATCACCACAATCCCAAGGGTGCGGAGTGCTAGGGAAGGACACAGGTCTGAAAGATGGAGCGTGGACTCTGGACTCCATCGACTTCTGCAAGACAACGTTTTACAGGAAGCATGTGACTACACTGTGCCCATCTACAGCCAGCTCTGAGGGTTTGTTCGCTGGCAAGTCCTAGAGCTGATACCGTTGCCATACTCAGTATCTGCACACAAAGTCTGTGGTGGCACTAAAACAGAAAGCAAACACATCTCTAAGCACTGCCAGGTGAAGGCACAGAAGTAGCAGCTACCGTTTACGTACCTACTATGTACCAGCAGTACAGACAAGACTTTTTCCTAAACCTTAGAGAAACAGCACAAGGTCAGTGTTATTACAACCCATGCAAAGAACAACAAAATTCTGAGAAGCTGGGCAACTTATCTAAGGACACTCAGATGGTACTTGAAGAACTGGGATTCAAATTTACAAAGCCCTACTTTCTTCCCCGTGCTAAACTTGGGCCTCGAGATGAATCATTCTCCTCTCCACAGTGGTACAGACACCTACAGAAGCAGAACCCGTGTGGCTGTGCCCAATGCAGCTCTCCCTTCTCTCTAACCCTTCTGATGCTGAAGGTGGCCTGCTTCCTGCTGGGGCTGCCCTGCTTGCACAGGGGACATGGGAAATGACACTTCTGCATGTCTTATCGCTATGGAGATTGATTTTACCCAGATAGCTAACAGGACATAGACCCATGGCTGAATGCCCTTCGTGTCTGTACCAGGGAGATCACTCTTCCCACACTATTGGCTGATACCTGGTCCTGGGAGCATGGGCTCCCTGTTTGTGGGAACCACACTTCACAGGTCAGCTTGGAGTTTAGGTGGGTTATCTCCAGACCCTTGGGTCACGATCAGTAAATACAGAAGGGAATAGAACATGCTGGCGGCCCTGACATGATACTTCTTGGAAAAGTAAGCTGTGCTTAGAGCCTAGAAAGTGGATGAGTGATCTTTCCATGATGTGGAGGTGAACAGATACACCCACAGGCTTGCCGGAGGAGGGGCTGCACACACCTGCAGGTGCTTGATGTGGACTTCTGAGCTGCTATGACGGATGATAAGCGGTGGCTGTAATTCTGCATGGGCCTATCAGCTTGCTGGTGACAGAGAGTGATGCTGCCATCATTCCTGGCACCTGCCTTCAGCTTCCTGGGGGGTCTAATGCTCATATTCTGCTGCTCCTTCCACAGCCCAGGGCACAGCTACATGGGCTTTCTCCTGAAGCAAATGCCAGGCCTCAACAACTTTGAAAGTGTAGGTGCTAGGCAGAGGAAAGGGGCAGAGTTTGGAATGGGAATGCCCTTGTCCTGGAATACAGCTTACATTCTATACAGGCTTTTAAACATTGGTAAGTTATGCTTTTCAGCCCCTTCTCTATGTGTGGAAGCAAGCTATATTTCTCAGAGGTTTCCGTGGTTGTTGCTCGTTTTCTTGATCAAAACAAGGCACCTGTGCTCGGAGAGTTAATGAAGACTGCTGATGAGGCAGGGCAAGATAGTGCTCCCTGCTCCGTGGGGGAGGAAGAACAAGGGGTTTAAACAAATACACGAACATGCACACACAAACATTATAATTGACGGGCAAGAATTAATCAGTTGCTGTGGCTGACACCAGGACCCAGGAGCCAAAGCTGCTGGACCAGCTATTCCCCAGGGGGCATAGCTTTCTGGTGGTGGGGGGAATGGTATGCCTGTCTAGATGGCCTGATCACTTCACTTTGTCCTTATCTCCTTCCCTCCAGGCAGATTCCAGGAACAAGAAGTTGCCCACTATACTTCAGAATGTAGCTCGGTGGCCAAGAAAGAAAAGCCAGGCTCCACACTTGGTTCCTCTACTCAGCTTCACAACTAATGAACCATTTGTAACTGTGGCACCTCTCAAACAAAACCCCTGGCTCTGTGCATTGCTTTGAAGCCCACTGCCACTGTACCCATCACTGAAATAAACCCAGTTCTCAATATTTCTTGACTCAAATGATCTAGGGGTTTCTAACGAATCTCCCCGATACTAGTCCCCCCATCCCTTCCCACAATGCCTTGCTAGAGACATTCCCCAAGCCTTCAGCAGGCTCTGGCTTCAGGTCTCATCTCAAGTTGAAGTCTGATGTGTCTGCTGTCTGTGCTCCTATGACCCGGAACCTCACAGAGTCCTTCGTACACTGATTCTAAAGCCCCGTGCTGGCGATGTTGATGATGATGACCCAAGCTTTTGCTGGTTGGCTAGGATCTCTTTGAAGGCTGGCACTGGATTTATTCTTCTCTGTCTCTTCACAGGAGATGATCCACTGAGGGTGTCAGGCCAGACAACAGTGCAGGGGCAGCGTGACAGTGAAGCACTAGCCACTGCGGTTGGCAAAGCCTTGCCTGCTCGGCGGCGTGGCTCAAGTGCCTAACAGATGTGCCAAAGGATCAGTTTGCAACTGGGCCAAAGATTAGAGGCTCCAGGGGGTAGATGTGCAGCCTTTTGAGGCCCACATAAAATTAGTACAATATGCTGCATAGGTAATAGAGCAAACCATCTGTTTGAGTAGGCAAGCTAGATTTTGAGATTAGTTAGCCAGCAAGAAGATGTTGTTTGAAAATATACTCCCATATATTTGGTGAAGCAGGATTGCTGTAGGCAAGAGATTACTTGTATCATTTAGGGAGAATTCCTAATGAGACTTGAGCCTGCTGGGCAAAGCGTGATCTCACTGGGGAAGGTGCCCATCAAAGGGATGCAGTGGGTGGTTGGCAGCCACATGGGGCATAGACGCTGCCCTAATCCCCACAACTGCAACAAAAGTCTCTTTGTGGGTCCAGCGTGTTGCCTCAGTAAATACTCACAACAATGAAATCCAGGCCCTGGGAGCCAGAGGGCTCAGGGCACCCAAATGAACTCCATACTGCATCATGGAGATTGAAATTAAGATGATCTCCCAAACTAAAGTGTACTGTGCTGTCTCACCGCAAACTGCTGTGTCTCTGCCCTAAGAGCTTTTCCCTGAAGGAATGCATTTTTGATAACCAACGAAGAGGCTGCACAACACATCTATAAATTAATTTCTCCCCTCCCTCCCTCCGTCCTTCCCTTCCTCCCTTTCTCCCTCCCCATTTCCTCTGCTTGATGTCCTAAAGAAGGGCCCCTATACTCCCCTATACTCTTATCAGAGAACCTGAGCTATTGCCCTGAGGGCAGGTATAAAGAAAAGAACATATACTGTAGTACAGCAGTCAGTCACATGCTTAGCATGTATGAGGCTGTGAGCTTAGCATCCAGTTATTAGGGGAAATGGGTAAACATTCCAGGTTTACTCCTGAATAATAAATAACCACATCTGATGTGATGCTTGCAGAAGAATCGCCACCTGGGCTGGGTGGTTTTATGTCAACACAAGCTAGTGTCATCTGAGGACAGAAAACTTCAATTGAGAAGATGCCTCCCTAACATCAGGCTGCAGGAAAACCTAGAAGGCATTTTCTTAATTAGTGATTGATGGGGGAGGGCCCAGCCCATTGTGGGTGGGGGCACCCCTGACCCGATGATCCTGGGTTCTATTAGGGAGCAGGCTGAGCAAGACATGGGGAACAGGCCGGCGAGTAACACCCCTTCATGGCCTCTGCATCAGCTCCTGCCTCCAGGTTCCTGTCCTGTTTGAGTTCCTGTCCTGACTTCCCTCGGTGATGAGCGGCGATGTGGAAGTGTGAGCTGAGTGAACCCTTTCCTCCCCGAGTGGTTTGGTCATGGCGCCCCATCACAGCAATGATTACTCATTCTACCTAAGGCACCACCACAATACATTTACTTAAACAAACAACAAGACCAGGATGCTAAACTGCAACATTCAAGGCTTCCACACAAGGCTGTTCCTTAAGGCTAGCAGCCCCCAGAACAGCCGATTGTCTTGCCAAGTCACTCAGGCTGCAGGCTGTGTTTGCCAATGAAAAGCACAGAAGGACAACAATCAAGGAATCTATGGAGTACGTGGACTCCGCATGATGCATGGATTGGCTTCATAGTTACATATTTCTGCTTTATTTATTAAAAAAATAGTGTTGTTCAGTAAGATGGCTTAATGGGTAAAGGGGCTTGCTGTGCAAGCCTGATGATCCGAGTTCAACCCGCAGAACTCACATTAAAGGTGAAAGGGAAGAGAATCCACAAATCCACGTATTTGTCCTCTGTCTACATATGCACCTCGCTGCCTGTGCCCACACACATGGAAACAAATCAATATCAGGGTTTAGTTGAGTGGCAGAATGCGTGATTAGCAAGTATGAGGCCCTGTGCTGAACAGAAAGCCCACAACAGAACCAGGACTAACAACAGGGCCTCCAGCTCCTAAAGGAAGGGTGGAAGGAGGCAAAGAGGGAGGTTTCAACAGAGGGGAATCCAATATGCAGAAAAACATTCTCCATGTCCTCACAGCCAGTCATCCTCATAATGCCTCACCCCTGAGACGTCTAATTTAGACTGCTTATCAGTCAGGCTTGGCGACATAAAAGTGACTGGCCTTGCATGAGTCTAAGACAATATCTGTGTCAAAGAATTCATGTCCACACTTGGAAATGTTTACATACATTAAAAACACAGCTAAGCCCTTAGGGCAGAGGAAGAAAACTAATGTCAGCCTTTCCACAGAGTGACTCTTAAATTGCTCACAAAGTCCCCCTTCAATGTCTGGATGCCAGCTTTGCTATTAGAGACTATGCTTTCAGGTGTTTATGTTTAGGCGCTAGGACAGGCGTTACAAGACCCACGGTGGAGGCGTCTGGATCTGTAACAGAGGCTTTGTCTTTGTCTAGCAGCCATATGAGGCCAGGTTCCCCCAAATGACCACATCCAACCCTGAGTGTCAGGCAACTTGCACTGAGCATGGGGATAGAAGGTCTCAGGATGGAGCCAGTCCCTGTTGGCTTACACACTGGGGAAAAAGCTACCTCTGGAGCCACAGCTTCCCCAACTCTGGAGCCAGACTTCCACATGGGGGCCCGAGGTACAGACCGGTGATTGGTGTCAGTTTCCTTCAGTTGTCTTACTGGTCAAACAGGGATAAAAACATCACATGCAAAAGAGCGTTGTTCACCCAGGATGCTACTCAGTTGGGTGAGTGCTTGCCTAGCATGCATGAGGGTTTGACTCTCGGCATCACATACGTTATAAGTGGTGATGCACAACTGTGACCCCATGCTCAGGAGGTAGAAGCAGGAGGTTCGGAAGTTCAGGGCCACCCTCAGTGATGCAGGGAGTTTGAGGCTAGCCTGCCATCCATGAGACCCCAAGTGAGGGTGTTGTTCCAAGGATGGAGTAGCATGATAATCAGTGTTGTTTTCTACTAATCTCTCTGATGGTGATTATGAGAACATTAGAGTTGGAGCTGATGACAATGCACATAGACTGTGTGCATTGCTGTGCACAGGACGTGGCTATGCTTTAATGGACACAACAACCATCTCAAATGAGCACCTAGTTTAAACACCGGTATCAACTTTTTAACCCCCGCTATAATACTGTCCACAAGGGTTTAAATGACTTGTTCCAGATTTTGAAATTACAAAGTATGATGGTTAGTTTTAACCACCCAGTCTGCACAGCCCTAGAATCACTTAGGAAGACAGTCTCGATGAGTGAGTTGGCCTGTGGGAATGTCTATAGGAGACTGCCTGACTGCCTTGATTGATGTGGGACAAGCTGGCTAACTGGACACTAAGCATCACTTTTAGCATTCTTTCTGCTCTTGATGATCAATGTGATGTGACCAGCTGTTTGAGGCTCCCGCTGTCTTGACTTTGCCACAATGATAGACCATGACCTGGAATTGTGACTAAAATTAATCCGTTTCTCCCAAGTCACTTTTTGTCAGGTATTTTATCATAGCAACAGATACGCGATGACAATGACAGGAGGCAGCAAAGCTTACCTGCCACCCCAGGCTCTTACGGCACATCTCTGTTCTAGTTAAACGGTATGCTCTTATACAAAACCACACTCATTCTTCTCTGTTGTTTTACTTAATCTGCTTATTGTTTTAAGAAATAAGGCAGGGGCTAGGGTAGCAGTCCCCGACCTTCTCATAACAGCAAGCACTCTACTGTGGGGTCCTCACCTCCATTCTTAGCCCCCGAGTGCCCCTGGCGAGCTTCCTATTCCACACCGAGGGGTCCTGGGTTGTGTATGCCGCCCTGGCCCCAGCCTGGGTTCTGGCCAAGCTGTGACTCTAGAGCTGCACCAGATTCCTTCATGCAGAGAGGAAATCTCAACTGCCTTAAGTTGCAACAGCGGGTCAAACGATGGTAGGACCTTCTCCACATTAAAAGCGAAATGGGGCTCTTGATTCCTATGCTGGTCCTCACCTTTTGTCTTCTGGAACGCTCTCCAGCAGCATTTGAAGGAAATCCTGAAACAAGGAGAAAGCAAACCATGAAAGCTGTCTACCAGTAACTAACTGCCCACCCGTGCCAGCGACCAAGCATTAATTGTTCCAATCACGACATGGGAGAACTGACCCCCTTGAGTTTCCCATGCCTCACGTGAGGTCTTCCTCAACTCCTAGAGGCCCATAACCAACCTGCAAGAGCCAGATGGCCCCAGTCTGACACTGGCCCCCTCTCCTCTACTGTGCCTGTGAAGTTACAGGACATCTAAGGAGTTCACTTGTGTGACAGCACCATGTCACACTTATGCCTTTTCCCAAGCCACACTTTTATTGTGGAACGGTCAAGAGTGGGCTGGAGAAACCCACAGAAACTGCTGACCTGAACAAGTGGGAGCTCATGGACCCCAGATTGATGGCTGAGAGGCCAGCATGGGGCTGATCCAGACCTCCTAAATTTTGGTGTCAGTGAGGAGGCCTAGGCAATCTATGGGGCCTCAAGTAGTAGATCAGTATTTATCCCTGGTGTATGAAAGGACTTTGAGGGACACATAGGGGAGGGCCTAGGCCCTGCCCCAGATTATATGACAGACTCTGGAGATCCCCCATGGAGGCCCTTATCCTTCCTGGGGAGTGGGAGTGAGGATTGGGTTGGGGGCTGGGAGGGCAGGGGAGGAGGGGAGGGAGAGGGAGCTGGGATTGACATGTGAAGCAAGCTTGTTTCTAATTTAAATAAAAAAAAAAAAGCAAAGTGGAATAATTAACCACCCCGTTCAAATTACCCAAGTTGATGTGCTTTGTCCTATCCATCCTTCCTGCTTCCTGATCTACTAAGAAATCCTGAATATCACATAATGTTGTCTATAAATGCTTTGTAAACATCTCTAAAATAAAAGGACTCTGTCAAGAATACCAACAATATCATAGACCTGAAAGTTCAAATAGGAAGGCTTGTTTGTATTCAATTTATACTTTTACTGTGGCCGCCTTTCCCATCCATCAAGTTCTGGAATCCTCAGTGGGCCTTAGCTGGTGTTACCGGACACGGGACATTTAGTTAAATTGTGAGGATGAATGCAATGAGAAGGATAGTCAAAATGAAGACTTAACTGGGCTTTTCTGCTCTGCCTTTTTCTTCGATGAGTGTGAGTGCCAGCGTAAGCATCTCGCCATCTGAGTGTCAGGGGGGTGGGCGGACACACAGGGAGAAAGAGGCAAGCACTAAGCATAACGTTTTTTGCTATTAAACGACAATGAACGGCAAATAGGATCTATATCTGGAGGCTTTTGTTGTTGTTGTTTTTGTTTTGTTTGTTGTTGTTTTTACCTTCCTTTGATGCATAGAGTCTTTTGCTAGGTTAACATTACATGATCGTCTTTTCGTGCAGTAATGGATACAGCTTTGTTTCTTGTTTTTTCTACGTTTGAACAGTCACTTTGTTTCTGAGACAGTTTCTCCCTATGTAGCCCTTGCTGATCTTCCAGATTCAGCCTCCTGAATGCTGGGACTGCTTGGAGGTATGAGCCACAGCGCCTGGTCACCACAGAAGATTTAACAAAGAGAAAACAAACTTTTAGGACATTCATGATAGCCCATGCCTGTAATCTTAGTACTCAGTTGGCAGAGGCAAGAGAGTCAATTGGAGATTGAGGTTAGCTATGTGAATCCCTGCTTTAAAAAAAAAAAAAAGCACAGTACCCGTATATGGGATTCACAAAGATAAATACATTTAAAAAGTTAAAAAAGTGGCCTTTCAAGTAGAAGTTCAAGCGACCACACACTACCAGAGCAGGGGCTGGCTGGGAGGAGCAGACAGACCTTTGCTGCACTGCAGATCTGATGATGGCAGAGAAGAGTGACCACAGCAGTGTGCGTGGCAAGGTCTTCTTTCATCGCACTGAGTCCAGCCGTGACTGCGTGGGCAAACCCAGCCTGTGGCCTTATGGGGTTGGGGGCAGGGGAGGGGGGAGGCTGTCCTTCCAGAGGTGAAGTTCCTCAACACACCACTGTGATTGAAGTCCCCAACACAGACAACTCAACAGGGCAGGGCCTTGAGTTCGCCGTTTCTGAGGCCTGCTACAGCATGGTGGCTGCAGGGGCTCCCACAGTGGTGGCTTGTTCACATGGTGCAGAGGAAGAGGCAGGAAGCAGGGGCTGGGTGGAGCCAGAACAGCTATGGTATGCTAGGCAAGGCCCATGGCTCTCAGGAGCCTGCTTCTGACAACCAGGCTGCTGAGAGGTTCTAAAACATTTGCCACCACTTGGAGACCTGGGAATGGAGGCGGTGAAATGGTAGTAGGCGGTGGCAATTGTTTACCAAATTGTTTACTGACTCACAAATTCATCCACAGTGGACATACAGAGAAAACTTGCTTAGGAAAAAACAACACTATTACGAATGTGAGGGATTATTTTTTCCCTTTGAAGGTCTTGCGTGTGGAGTGAGGGTTCTGCATTTGTGAATGTGGATACCCAGAAATCAGCCGTGGATATCACGTCTCAGGGGCGTCCACTTTGTTGAGAGTGGTTCTCTTGCTTGGCCTAGGCTAGGAAGGCCGGCCAGCGATCTCCCAGAATTTTTTCTGTCTCCTCCTCCTGCGTTTTTAAGAGGTGGCTGGCTTTTGTACATGGGTCCTGGGGATAAGTCTGGACCCTCATGCTTGTACACCAAACACTTTATACCAACTGAGGGTCTTAAAGTCATTATTTTAAAAATTACTGGGACTAATGAAATGGGCTAGTAGTAGAGTATTCGCCTATTATTTAAAAAAAACATTTTGTGAAGTGTGGCATTAGAAATTTATCATGATCTAACTAACAGATCTCCTTGTAAATCACTGTGTTAGCAGATCACTGACTTATTGACAAGATTGTGATTTTTTTTGATTCTTAAAAATCCAAGAACTATAACTATATAATTATCACTCTAATTATTACTTCTTACTAATTTCACCCCATTATGTCTATATAGTACCTACAAACTTATCTCCTATTTTCCTAGTAATTTATGCTCAATTATGTTGGGGCGGGGGAGATGACATTAACTTAATAACAAGGGAGAAGAATTTAATTGCTTGTGAAGCAGGAAATTCAGAGTTAACCTTAATTCTATCCTTTCACATTTTCAAGTTACAACTGGCTTCATAGTCCCTCCCCTTTTGATAGGATGTAAGCACAAGGATCTGGAATTCTGGGTAGATACGGGGTAGTGATGAAGGTCCCCATGAAAATCTCCCCCTCCTCCCTTTTATTTTAAGAAAGATGGTGCCCTGCCTCCTAGTAGGTTACCATTCTGGAGCATCTGCCAATCCCTGCCTCCAAACTTAGACTGGCATGCAGCTCAGCAGCGAGCTGGAGGCTGCCACCCAATGCCAGGTATCACACAGATCAAGCACAACTGGGCATATCCAAGGTGTCCGCTGGCGTCTGTGGTGTGTTTTCTGCACTCGGTATCATCTGAAGTCTCCAAAGCATCTACGTCGGGATGGACTCGGTTGGGTCCTCTCACTCCTATCAGAGACTCAAGTCTAACCCCAAGGCGCCAGCTTCCCTGTCCCCTCTTGTGGGCTGCCATCGCCCTGGGTGGACCTGTGAGAGTTCCAGCCACTGCCTGCTGAGCCAGAGTAAAGTGTGCCCTCGGGAAACTGTCTTCCCTCACCATCTCTGCCGTTCTCTTCTGAGAAGGGAGTGAGGCATTATAATTGGACCAGGAGGGCTCCTGACAACAGGAGTCCCAATGTGCCTTTTTTTTTTTCAGTATGCCTGAAACAAATGAAAACTGAAGGGAGAAACAAAGGTATTGTTTGAGAAGGACTTTTCCTGGAACCTGGAGGGGCGAGAGGCTCCCACCAAGTAAGGAAGTGGAGTTGCCAGCTCCTACTTTCCTAACAAACTGTATGTTAATCAGATCAGTCCCAGACTGCTTGTCTTAACAACACTCAGTTAGCCATTATAAGTTAAAAAAAACTCCATTCTGGCAATTGACTTTCGGATCTACACTCACTGAAATGTAGGTGCATAGAGATTCCATCAGATCAACTTAAGAATGACGTAGGACTAACAGTCTCTATGAGCAGTTTTAGGAATAATCACTGTGGCCATGGCCTGGGAGGAAGAGGACTAAGAATTGAGCCTGCAGGGGAGGGTCACTGTGATCCTGGAAAGAGGACATCAGGAGGGGCTGGAAGGCTAACAATACTGAAATACTGCACAGGGAGTAGAGTTCAAAGGGAAACGGATGGAGAAGCTGAGCAAAAATAACTAGGTACCAGGTAAAAGGAAAAACAATCCACACAAATTGTTTTAATTAAAAAGAAGGAGAAGAAAAGCAAACACATGTCCAACAGCTTCCAAATAAGCAAACTAAAGACAACTGCACTTTAGAATCTAAGACTTAAAAAGCACAGTGAGAAGTGCAGGGAGAAGGAATAACGTGAAACCATGCACACCAGGGCCAGCAGGATGGCTCGGCAGGTGAAGAAGCTTGCTGCCAAGCCTTGGGACCTTAGTTCAATACCCCAAACCTACATAGTAGAAGGAGAGAACAGACTCGTACCACGGTCCACTATATTCCACACCCAAATATACATATGCAGACCCTCTCTCTCTCTCTCCCCCTCAATGTAAAACAATTCTTTAGAATAATCAGGCATTCCCACTCACTTTTAGTTAAATCACAGAAGTCAAAGACGAAAATGTCTTCTGCCATCTACATGATATAAACAGGGAGAAGCAGGCAACTTTCACAAGTTTCACGGTGATGATTAATGCTAGAAGGCAGCTGAGCAATATCTATCAAGTTCCAGGGAATGAATACGCAGGCCAGGAATATTTAAACCCAGCTATTTTGTGATTTAAACGCAGACAAGAGACACACATTCCCAGCCAGTAAGGACTCAAAAACCACACAACCCAGGAAGCTGCAACTTGAACATCAATTTGATAATGAAAATGAGCCAACAAAGAGCTGAATCAAAATAAAATATTCATGAATCTAGAAGCATGGTTAGGTGGTGGTGGCAATACTAAAATCCTTTATGCTGGCAAAGCAACCCTTAGTGATATGACAGTAACAACTAAAATTGTGAGGACTGAGGAAATAATGGAAACATAGTCTTTCCTACTTCCTCCCTAAAGAACAAACAAACAAACCACCCCCCCCCAAAATAAAACATCACTTCTGTTCTTGGCTTTTGAGACAGGTCTCATTTTGGTCTTGGGTGGCCTGGAACCTGCTTTGTAGCCAGGCTGGACTGGAACTCCAGGGATTACAGCCATGTACATGCTCTTCCCTAGGAGCAAGCATGACAGGAAATCATGCTTGGAATCACAGTAGCACATCGGTAGCGGTGCTTCCTGTCAGAACTCCCTCGCACTGGCTATTACAACCTCAGACTCTTCACTTCAGTCTCCTTTCCACTAAAATTGGGTAGATGAAATCTTAAAAGCACATACAAGCCAGGAGGCAGGAGGATTAGAGAGAGCAAAGACTAGCCTGGGTTGCAGAATAAAACCTTTTCTCAAGAAAGCAAAGTAAAGAATGACAACAGCAGCAAGAGCGGAAATGGACAAAAGCTGACAAGCACATGGAGACATCAGTGAGGATGTAGAGGCAGGCGCTGCTACAGAGCAGTGTGGGCTTCTAGGGATTCTGATCAAAGAATTAGCCTTGTCATGGCTGGGGAGTCATCTCAGCTGGCAAAGCACATTCCACGAGGACCCGAGTTCCGCTCTCCAGCACCCTGTAAAAAGCCAGTGTGGAAAGACGGGACGTTTCCAGAGACACATTTTTACTTTACGTATATTTAACCATAAAATTTGAGCAAAATGTAAGTTTTCTAAAGGCATGCAGGCCCCTGCGCTGGCTCAGGAGTAGGTAATGGCACTTGAAGCTTAAGCCTTGTGACTCAAGTTCAGTCCTGAGACCCACAAGGGAAAAGGAGAGAGCATGTTGCTCTCTGACCTAAAATCTCTCTCTCTCTCTCTCTCTCTCTCTCTCTCTCTCTCTCTCTCCCTCTCCCTCTCTCTCTCTCCCCCCTCTCACAAAATAAATAAATAAACAAATAAAGCAATATAAGAATACTGTTCAACCGAGTAAAATGGCATAACCACTTAAATCAAAGAATTTTTGTTGCTGTTTTTTGCATTGTTTGTTTTGGTGCGTGTGTGTGTGTGTGTGTGTGTGTGTGTGTGTGTTATGTGCACATGTGTGTAAGTGAGCATGCCTGCATGTCTGGAGGTCATAGTGTTTGGTGTATTCCTTTAACACTATCATCCTTGTTCCCTAGAGATGAGGTTTTTTCCCTGAACCTGGATTTTGATTTTTGCTGCTGGACTTGTGGCCAGTAGGTCCTAGTGATTCCCCTGTCTCCGTGACCCCTCATGCTGTGTTACAGGTGTATGTGGGATCAGATATGGCTGTGTGGGTGCTGGGGACTGAACTCCAGTTTTCAAGCTTGCACGGTAAGTGCCCTGAGCTGCTGGCCAGGATGAATCTGAGGTGGCAGCATCAGAAGTAGAAAAGCTCATCCAGATGACTCCAGCAGGACTGCTTATATGGTGCTGAAGAGCTGGAGGCCACAGCAGCTCCCTCTACTACCAGGAGGTCACATTCCCCAAACATGCATCCTTCGAGTCCACGTCACTAACCTCCTTCTCCCAGTGAACATAACTAAATTCTCTACTCTGCAGCGTGGACACAACCTAATCCCCAGATGCTGCAGCCTCTCCACTTGTGTGCAGGGAGTTCACCAGGATCCCATGAATTACCTGAGAAAGAATCAACTTCCCATGAAACAGGTGTACAAATTTTCTTAAAGCTGAAAAATAACTGTCCTTCCCAAGTGTTCTGGCTAGGAATCGAAGAAGGAAGTAGCCCTGGGAGAAGAAAGGAGACAGACAGACAATAAACTGGCATCGGGGGTCACTGTAAAATGGCTTACATTAGTGCAATGCACTAGTGCACCCGGAACTTGCTGCCTTCTCTGGCTCAGGTGTTTTTCACATTCTGACCAGGGGAGCTGGGCTTGGAAATGCAGGGTGGACTTCAGAGCCCTCGGCAACTTTGCTAATGCCATGGCCACCTCTGCTTGGACTCCGCAGGGGAGGAGAGGCCGAGAGCGTTCATATCAGGTGCAGGGGTGTCTTCGGTTCTGGTCTCTTCTCATCTGCAGCAGGGACCTGGGCTCGCTCTGGTTGGGTCCTCCTGAACAGGACCTCGTTCAGAGGCTTTTGGAGCTGGCCTGTGAATACTCAGTCTAAGCTCACTGAGATGTCATTGCACAGGTGGAGACCCTTTCTTTTGCCTCAGCCATGTTACTCATCTTGTTCAGCTCGGTGGCCTCAGGAGTGCCGTGCTGTAACAAATGGCAGTAGCCAAACCTGCATAAGACCGAACCAGGCACCCTGAATGTGGGTATCAGTCGGGGGGGGGGGGCTTGGGCAATCTGTGGGGCTACTGGCCATGGAACCATTCCCTGTGGAGGGATTCTCTCTCAGCCTAGATGCATGGGGAGGGCCTAGGTCAGACTCTGTGACAGACTCTGATGATCCCCCTGGGAGGCCTCACGCTCCCTGAGGAGTGGATGGGGGAGGGTGGGATGGGGAGACGGTGGGAAGAGTGGGAGGACAGGAGGGAGAGGGAGCTGGGATTGGTATATAAAGTAAGACTGTTTTTAATTGAAGTAAAAACTAATTGAAAACAAACAAACAGAACACAAATGGCAGTAGCCATCGGCATATGTACCTTTAAGTAGTGAACCTGCATGAAGCCTTTCTCGGGATTGAGTCCATGCTTGACAACAGATGCACCTGAAGCGCTCACAAGGCCAGTCTCCTCCTTGTTGGGTCTAAAACGACACGGTGGTCACTTGTCTAAGGACGGTGCATTCATACCCATTACCTCCCATCTCTTATTTTCAAACTTGTACAACCGGGCCTTCCTTCCTTCGGCTCAGCGGTTCCAGGTATAGTCGAAGACAGTTTACATTACAAACTCACACACTCAGCAAGAAGGATTTATACTCAGTCTGGCAAACTGAGGTTGGTTACTGGCAATATTTTATGGTACCTTATCCAAGATGAAAGCCTGCCAGTCCCTCCAGGAATCTTAAGCTCCAGTATGAATTATTTATCAGTGTAAACCCTTTATTGGTGAGAAAGCTGGGCTGGGAGACGCAGTGGCCAGTGTAGCTCACTTGGTAAAGTTATGAGTGAGTGTGTGTGTGAGTGTGTATGTGCGTATGTGTATAAGAGGTGTATGTGTGTGTTTGTGTACGTGCATGTTTGCATGTGTATAAGAGGTGTATGTGTGTGTTAATTGTGGAGAGCCCTAGTGTTCCCTTCTCAGGATCTACATTTAATAAGTAAGTCCCCTTTAGGACATATCTACATCCTGAATCTACTTGAGAAGCATAAAACAAGCACAGGAAAGGTCCTAAGACCCTCTTGTTTTGTGGACAGGCAGGGACATTAGTGATGACATACTCACTTCATAAATGAGGTCTGTACCCAGGGTGTGATGCCTTGCTGTGGGCTTGTGGTGTCGTGTAGATTAAACCATGTCTCATCCAGAAGGGTACTTCTCACTACATACTCGTTTTTAACTCATTTTTTTTTAAACTTCCCTTTCTTAAAATGAAATAAATCCTTTGTGGCTCTTCACACAATGAAGCCTTAAGAAAAGCTAAGGTTGAAATAAGTGACAGAAGGTGTGTGTAGCTTTCTGGGCCTCCTGGGCAAACACTGAAGATTGTGTTAATGCCAGGTGAGCGAGAAATGACAAGAGGGCCAGCACAGCAGAAAGATGAGGCTTCATCTGTAAAGGTGGAGAGGCAGAGTGCCAGGCAGAGGGATCTGTGCAAGATGGTTGGTCACCAACCTTCTTTTTTGTCTTCTTCTGTGACTGTCGAGGTAAGTCTCTCTCACTGTGTTGGCTCTGGCTGGCCCAGAACCCATCTGCTGGTGGGGGGGAGGCATACCACCTCACCCAACTTAGCCTTTCTTCCTATTATCTATTACTCACTACAAGGTTGCAGAAGCTCTCTAATCTTCAATTTGTTAACTAGTAAAATGGAAGTAATTCTACTTATATCTCTAGATCCTGTGCAACCCCTCCCAACAAGGGTGATGGATATGATAGTTGCTTCTTCAATATACTAAGATATTCCAAGTGCTTTACAAAGAGAATCCCTCAGTCAGTCCTAGTGGAATATCCCAGAACACAGTTCTAGCAGACACAGGGCTCAGAACCAGCAGATCCCTGAAGCAAAGGCCGTTAAGAATGAGCAGCCATAGGGACTGACCCAGGGCTTCAATTTGTCTCCTGCATCCCTAGCTCATTTACATGAACACACTCTAGAATCACCCATTCCTTTTGTTCTCACGAGTCCACTAACACACATCAGCTCAGATCTCTGTTCTCAAGACCAGGTGACTGACTGTTTGAATGAGGAAAGGCATAGTAGCTTTGCCAGGGAAATCCCGTCACCCTTCTTGGGGAGGAACAGCTTCTCAAGAGGCCACATGAACTCATATTGGGCTGCCCAGGCCCTGTGGAGAAGGCTAACTTCAAGGTTCATATGGTGTAGTGGCATCTTGCCTTGCCAGTGAACTTGTGGTGGTAGCCACGCCCTTTTGGCATGGTTTCAGGTGCAGATGCGGCCCCTCTTATATAAGGTAGAGGAGGGGCTGGATTTCTTGGGCTGCCGAGAGCATCGGAAGGGCAGAGACTGCATCTTCTGGAGCAGGAAGAGCGCGGCAGCTACTTACTCCTATCTGTGTAAGTGCTTCCCTAATAAACACCTATTTCTCATTCATCTTGGGTCTGGTGGACTCATTTAAGACCCGCCTTCAGTATGGTCTTGAGCTTGGGACTGAGGCCACTGAGGGGGAGGAGACAAGGTGATGCAGACCTCTATTCATAGGCTGGCTTCCAGCTCCTGTTTTTCCCTTTGGCTAAAAATGTCCTTCCATAAAGCCCTCTCTGAAAATCTCTTCTTCCCCCCTCTCCAAACGGATGGTTATTTAGGAAGCCCTTTCATGCTGACAGCATTCCCATCAGGCACACAGGTCCTCAGAGGTCCCTGTTAAAGTAGACAGAGAGCTAGGGCAAGCAGGGCATGGGCAAGCTCTGCCAGAGTCGGGAGGAGGTTTTCCTGAGGAAAGACACCCCAGCAGAGACCATGAGCTGTCTCGGGGACACCTGCCACGTGTTCACAGAGCCAGCTCTGTGCAGATGCAAGCACAGCAAAAGCAGGAACCAATCCAGGTCTGCCCCTCACAGTCACACAGAGGACGCTCACACCCACCAGGAGCACATACAGATGCACCTTCCCACTGCTTCTCAGAAGTCTAGAACCCAGCAACAAGGAGCTCTGGCTACAGATGGGAATAGCAGGAGCCTTAGGGAGGGTGAACGAGGCTAAAAGGAAGGTTTCTGAGATGATCACAGACTGTTTCTGTGTGGCTAAAGAGTACAACTCGCCTGAGTGATCTAGCAAAGATGGGTGCATTCTATTGCATGTGTTTTATTTCTATTTAAAGCTGAGGAGAAGCTGAGCATTTGGATGAATGTCTGAAATCCCGATACCTTAGAGGCTGCGGCGGGAAAAGAGGAAAAGTCTGAGGCCAGTCAGAGCTACAAAGTGAGGTTCTATTTCAGCAAACCCCAACCAAATAAACGAAACCCTAAAAGGGAAAAAAAGAGTTGCAGATAAAACAGTACCCACTTTCCCCCTCAGATCAGGGGACAGGAGTGTACAAAGGTGTTTGCTGCTTTTGTGCATAAACACAGGACTGGGGCATGAGATGAGGACAGCGGCTGGGGGAAGAGCCGGGGTGGGGGAGCTTTTGCTTCTCTTGCAGCAGCCGAAAGCTGTGACGACTGCTGCATTTCCACCCGCTTACTCTCCTCTTGCAGATGGCAGCGGGAACTGTATGAGCCACCTCACAACCGGGAGACAGTGAGCCAGTGCACCCAGAGACTAGCAGGGAATAAACCAAGGCAAAACTCTGCCCGCATGGTAGCCCTGACTATCTGCCTTCTGGCTGCTGCTTGTGAGAGAGACATAAGCACCACCTGTTGAGGCCACCTTCCTTTACAGTCCATCGCCCGCACTCAGACTCACAGGTGATGGGCGGGAAGCTGGCACGGTGCTACCAGCAGCGCGGCCTGGGTGAGGGCCAGGCTGTGTGTGCCGTCCACTCTGCCATGCAGGCATGTGCTCTTCCCTCACAAGGGCCTGGTTGTAGGGATGCCCAGTAGAGCTGGAGAAACAGATGCCCAGAGAGGAACTCAAAGCTGGTCAGCAGCCCGTCAGAACCCAGGCACAGGCTGCACTGCAGGGCTTCCTTGAGGGTCAGGTCCCCACCCAGCTCTGCAAAACCCTCGGGGGAGACCCAGAGACCCACCATTTTCCTTCCTGGAAGCTTTGTTTCCTCACTGCGAGTCTACGGTGAAGCTCACACAACTGAAACCACTATGTAAGAGCAAGTGCTCACTCCTTACCCGACTTGCATGGAATGCGGGTGATCAAGTTACCAAGGTCGTCCAGGCTCAAATGCTCCTCCTGGTTTCTGTTGTACCTGGCACCAAATACGGCAGCTGAGGTGAACATGACCTTCCTTACCTCTGCCCTGCGTCTCCTGCACTCTCGCAGAAGCCATCTGGCTGTTTCCTGAATGACAGTGGTATCTGACGCACAGGGATACCATTTAGAAGGGGGCACCTTAGGAGAGGCCTGGTTCTTCCAGGTTGTGACCAAGGGTGAAAGTGGCCCAACTGCCTCTGTGAGGTGCTCAGACAGTTAGGTGTCTGGCTCTGTCTGCCCTGCCCAGCTCATGTAGATCATCTACCAGCATGCCGTCTTCTGCTTGTGGGTACCGGCTGCCAGTTGCCTCTGTGTGCTCGCTGGCCCCTGTCTCTTTGTCAACGGCAGCCACCACAACGAAGAGCAGACCTTCATTTACACCCTGACAACGAGGAAGTGAAAGTCCGTCCAAGAATGAAACTGGCCTCAGGTACCATCTGAACTCCACAGGCACCACGAAAACCAACAGGGGATTACACGCAGGTTAAGCGTTTGGCCAGGAACACCGCCTCTGACATGCACAGACCCATGAAGCAGAGCTCCGTCGCCAGCAAAACCAAGAGAGAGTGACTATTGAGACGGCTCGCCATGAGCATGGGCTGAACCCCGGTGCCCACACAAGTGCCGGGTAGGAGGTGGAGACGGAGGGCATGCTGGAGAGACTGGCCAGAACAGGGAGATCCTGCCTGGATGCATAAGGCGCAGAGGTCAGAGAAGACAGCTGCAGACATGTGGTCAGGTGCCTGCGCATCTGCTAATGTACCGACACCATGCACACCATACATGCCCAAGACACACAGGCAAAGGGGACCACAGGGACTCTGGCACCTCAGGGAGCTACAGGATCCAGGACAGCTGAGCCACAGCTCCTCCTGTACCAAGCTTCTCTTGTTATGAGGACACATTCTGATCCACACAGAGAATATTGGCTGGACCTTCCTCAGACAAGCCAAACCTCAGAAAGGTGTGGCTGCCATCGAGCGCATCACTGCGGCAGGCTGGGGCGTAGGGACACAGGAAACTTAAGTCTAAAATTCTTCCAAAAAATAAAAACAGGGCTGGAAAGATTGTCCACTTGGTACAGTGCTTGGCCTTGCATACATGAGGACCTGAGTTCAAGCCTCAGAACTCACAGGGGAAACCCCAGTGTGGTGGTGCTTCCTCACAACGCCAGTGCTGCGGAAGTGGAGAAAGGTGGATCCCCGGGATGCCCCAGTCGGTCAGTCTAGCCGACCTGGCCAGGCCGGGGACCGCGTCAGTCATCTGTTTTCCATGCTGAACAAAACAGTCTTCCATTTTTGTTTTCTGCCTTCTCTAATTTTTATAATTTAAAAAATGTTTTGTTATTAATGTGTATCTGTGTGGGAGAGAGTGAGCACCATATCCTACTCAGACCACCAGACCATCATATCTGTTTGACCCCTGTTTTTGGAGGGTAGGAACAGGGCTTGAACTCCAGCAGCACACAGAGATCAACATGAGGTCAGAGGAAGGACAGGAAGGCCCCAGCCTGACTTGAGGAAGAGCAGATGGCCCGGAGGTGGAGGGGCGGAGGTGGAGGGGCGGTGCACCCTCAGCATGAGGTACAGGAGGTAGGGATGTGGGGAACACCTCATTTTCAGCCTGGCACACACTGCAGGACCAGTGGCTGGGAGCTATGCGCCCGACTATGATCAACATCTCATGCTATCCACAAACATCCGGTGCTAAGACCCTTGACACAGCACCGCCAGGGAGAGAAATTACCAAAACACCCAATGATTGACGCATGCTCGGGGCCAGTGGCAAGACATACTGTAGCACATGCACAGCTTTTCAAAAGGGCTGTTGAGCATTAATAATTGGGAAAACAGCCAGGGTTACATTCAGAGGGAAATGAGAAGACGCACTGTGCTTTATCACACAGGAGTGACAGCTTTCATTCCAGTGATCCCTGCAGAGATTCTGAGCACCCAATACCAGAAATGGCCCCTGGGTCTCATCCAGGCCCAAGGTCACCCAGTGCTTCCTGCCCTGATTTCATTTTCTATCTCCTCCTCAGACAATCACTGGTTAACTCAACTGGCATCCAGGGTTGTTATGCAAGTAAAGAATGTTCCTTGGCTTCCATTAATCCTTAAAAGTTTCTAGACTAACAAAGGTTACCATTAAAAAAAAAGTGCAGTTCGTGCTGGATATAGTGGGGGAAACTGAGGCAAGAGGACTTCTGCAAGTCTGAGGTAATCCTGGGCTGCAGAATGAATTCCATGCCACCTGAACAACAGAGTGAAGTCCTATCTCAAAACCAAAAACCCAGGAGCTAGAGAGATGGCCCGGCAGCGAAGAGCGCTTGTGCACTCAGGAGAACTGGAGTCTAGATCCCAGCAGCCACATATCAAGCCTGGCCTCTCTACATGCTTGTAATCCCAGCTCTGAGGAGAACTGAGGCAGGAGGATTACTGGGGCATGTTGGCTTCCAGCCTAGCTGAGAAAACCAGAAAACATGAACTCCACGTGCAGGGAGAGGCTCTGCCACCAAGAAATATTTGGGGGCATGATAAAGGACAAACGGTGGCTTCTTCTGGACTCTATACCCATGCATCCGCACCCCCACAATACAATGAATGAATGAATGAACAATAATGAATGAATGAATAAATAAGTCTTAAAACAAAAGGCATATCAAGTAGCTTTTAGCATATTCATATGGTAGCGTAACCACCACCAGTATGTAATTCTAGAGTATTCTTCATCACTCCAGAAAGGAAACCTATAGTTAATGACAATTCCTTTTCAATAACTCAACCTTTGATGTCATTAGTCTATGTACGTCTGTAGATTTGCTTAGACAGTTCACACAAAGGGACTCACACAAACGCGCGCGCGCACACACACACACACACACACACACGCACGCACGCACGCACACACACACACACACACACGCACGCAGGCAGGCTTTTATGTCTGTTTCCTTCACAGCGTACTGTTATAAAGGTTCATGTGACATGCTCTAGCAGGTGTCGATACCTCATTCCTTCTTATTGTTGACTAATGATCCACTTCATGAATCTAACACATTCTGTTTATCTAAAAGTCTGTCTTGGCCAGAGGCCAGGATGTTTAGGGGTGATGGTGCTGGTTACTATTCTCATTTTGTGTTTTTATTTTCTTTGCATGGCTACCTGGAAGCTATGCATCATCAGCCATTTCATTGGTCTTGAATGTGTATGCCAAAACTGTAGTCCAGAAAGCAGGACAGAGAGGCACATGGACACCTTATGGGGACTGAGGTCCAGCCAGATAGACTGCCTTAGCCCACCAAAGCGTCACTAGCCACAAGACAAGAGCTCCCAGTGCAACCAATGCGGATGGTCGTGTGTCCCCCCATGCTCTGAATTCTTTGAAGCCTCTGCAAAATGGTTCTGACTCTGTAATGCCCAGGGAGAAGGGCCTCTGGCTGGGATGTGGTACTGTAGAACCAGAGGAGGGAGCACCCAACAGTGGTCACCACCTTCTGATTCCAGATTGTGGATTATGGTGTAGCCAGGGGCTTCCAGTTCCCGCTGCTTTAACTTCCCAGCCCTGACAGACTGTACTCAGGTCCCGAGTGAGAACAGACCCATTCGACCTTAAGTTGCCTTTGTCAAGAGTATTTCGCTGCTGGCTGGTGGTGGTGCGCACCTTTAATCCCAGCACTAAGGAGGCAGAGGCAGGCGGATCTCTGAGTTCGGGGCCAGCCTGGTCTACAGGGCCTGTTCCAGGACAGCCAGGGCTACACAGAGTGACCCTATCTCAAGAGTATTTTGCCAAAGCATCAAGGAAGGAAAGTAGAGCAGCTGCCATAAACATTTGTGCACAAGCTTTTGCTTATAAACCTTACTGTGTGGTTTCCTCTTAGGTTTACACCCAAGAGTAGAACTGCAGGGTCACACAAGCCCTTCCTCCTCCCTAGGAGTTGTCCTGTCATCTTCACACTGTGGGGTGGGTTCCAGTTCTCCAAATCCTCGTGAATACTTGTTATCCTGTCTGTCTTCTATAGCAGTCTCAGTGAGTGTGGAATGATACTGCCTTCTGGTGCTGACTTGATTTGTCTGATGGCTTAATAAGTATAGCAAGCATCTTTTGTGTGATTTGTCAGCTGAATATACTCTTTGGAGAAACATTCCCCCATTTTTCAGTTGGGCTGGGTCTTTTTTCTTTAATACTCAGTTGCGTGTTTCCATCCTCTCACTGAGTATGTGATTTGTCAATCCTGTCTCCTCCTCTGCTTGCTGGGGCTGAGCCTGGGTCTTGTGCAGACTAAGCAAGTCTCTACCACTGAGACACAGCACAGCCCCCAACTCTAACTCTCCTGAGGGAATCCTTTGAAATGGGGGCTTTTAACCTTGTTAAGTTCAATTTACCAGTTTTCTCTCTTTTGGCTACTTTCATTTCCTAACTACCACTTAGTACAAGGTAACGAACATTCATAGTTGCATTTTTTTTCCTGATAGTTTTGAAGCCTTAGCACTTCCTGTTGTGAGTGGTTTGAATAGTAAGGTGGGTTACATTCCTTTGCACTCGGACAGGCATTGCCAGGGCACCACCACTCACGGAAAACGCTGGTGTCTCCATGCCAACCAGCCATCATTCAAACATCCCTTGCTCTACATGTCCATCTCTTGACAGCACCATACAGTTTTAATTACTGGGTCTTTGTAGCAAGTTCTGAAACCAAGAAGCATAAATTCTCCAACTCTGTCGCCCTCTTCGGGGTTGTTCTGGTTCTCCAGGGTCCCCAGGTACTTCCACGTGAAGTTTACGGTCGCCTTGTTTATATTTACAAGGAGACAGCCAAGATTTTGAGAAGCCCATGCTGGGTCCACAGGTCAGGTAAGCCCGGGCGGTGCAGCTGTTCCGAGACGTTTCTCAGACGAGCCATTTCCATATATTCTGGCCCTTCGTTTCTTCCACGGCGCACTGTAGTTTCTGGTTCTCGGGTTCTGTGGTTCTTTTGTCAAATTTATTCCTAAACCTACCTCTTTGATGTTATCATACATTATTGTTTTCTTGTGTTATCTTCAGACCCCTCATAACTAATATACAGGAACAACCAAGCTTCGTGCCTTCATCTACCACCTCCTCGTATACTGAGTTTGCTCATTCTCTCTAATACTCTTGGGATGATTCCTCAGGATTCCCTCTGCAGAGGATGATATCCTATACAAGTCTAAGCTTTTCTCCTTTAGCTTTCATTTTCACCCTGGGTGCCCCTTAATGCACGTGTATGCCTTACTGCCCTGGCTGACACCTTGGGCACACTGACGACCCCAAGTCCAGTCCTCCCTCTGTCTCTTTTTACTCCCCAGTCAGTGACTTGAAGGAGGCGGCAAAGGGAGACTGTCAGACTAGATTGTAGAATGTGGCGGCCCTGTCCTCCTCCACCATGTCTTTGCAGCAGGCTGGTGGAATACTTGCACAGTTTTTGTTAGCTGTTTCTGGATCAAAATTACTGACCAAAATACAGACTGAAAGGTAGGAAATGGGGCATGGGGAGTAAGCATGCATTCTGTGAAACCAAGTCAACCAGGGGTTCACCAGAAAGTACTGGCCGGCTAAGGTCTCTTCTGAATGGCTGAGAACAAACAAGGATGCACTCACTGTGTGTCGAGTCTGCTCTGACCGGCAGCATAGCGTGAGAGATCCTCAAGAGGGGGTCAATAACGAGCAAATCACTGCAGACTGATGCATGAATGACTTTGGGGAAACATCTCATGGGCTAACAGTATAATACTGAATCAGTGCTATACAGGCAGCCATATGAATGCATACTTGTAACATTTATTTCCTGACTATTCACAAGGAAACACTAGCAGTGCTTATCTTACCACCGGGATTTGACTATTATGAACTTTTAAAATCAAAGTTTACTTTTTGAGCTTATAGTTTAATGATGTCATGCTCCCCTTTTCCTTTCTTCCCTCTACACCCTCCCTTATCACCCTTCCCCTGCTCCCTTTCAAACTCGTGACTTCTTTTCTTTGTTGTTGTTGATGGGGGGGGTAGTGGTGGCATGTGTGTGTGTGTGTGTGTGTGTGTGTGTGTTCCTAAATACATAGCATTATGAACTTGCATTTGGAGGGGAGAAGAACTATGGCTAACTAGGCAGTGACCCTGGACCGCCTTACTTCTTGATGGTCTCTATAGCAAAAGATACCACAAAAATAAAACACTCGTGGTGCTGTAGAACCAGTGACCGGCAGAGCTCTAGCTCCTCCTTCATAAATCCTCCGTGAAGAGTAACCAGGGAGTGCCCACCCCAAAATGAAGACATGGGGTTGAGTTCAATTAGGCATGGCATGTCTTACACCTTTGTTGTTTAAGAGAGCCAGTAGAGAGAGTGCCTCCCACAGGAAATGGAATTTGAGTAGGCAGCTGGGAGACACAGCAAGTCTCTGGAATGGGAAGGGGCAGACAGTTGTTCCGGGCAAGCTGACAGCCCTAACATTTTTCAGAGGCCTAGCTGGCCTGCTCATACATGAGGTTCAAATGTGGCAAACCAGGTGTGGCGATGGGGAGAGGGCCTGAGGTTGGCGGGAACAGGGCAGGGATCCTCCGGAAAGGCACAGGTCAAAGCTGTAGTCAGAGGCTCAGGGGTAGAAACTCCTTCCTTCTCGGGATCCTGGAAAGACTGGGCGTGTAGGCCAGAGAGCTCCATGGAGCCTAGCAGAGGCGACACCAGGGTGGTCCTCTTGAGAAGTCAGATCAGCATGGGCTCTGGGAAGACAGGAGGATTCCCACAGGTCTCAGAGACGCTGCCAGTTCTGTTTATATCTCAGGCCGTTGGTTTGAACATCTTAGTTCCAACTCCAGATTCCCCACTTTAATCCTCGCATTTTTATTTTGTAACCAGACATTCTTGCACTTAAAAAAATGTTCTCTTAAGTCTTAGGAATTTTACTGTTTTACATTTCAGCCAGTTCTGCTTACCAGGAAAGCCATTCCAGAGGAACATGCAGCAAGACCCCTTGTATGGCCCCAGGGGAGGTGGGGGCAGAGGTGAAGGTGCCACATCCTCTGCTTCTGCCACATTTGGCAACCATGTACCAGGTGCTATGGCCGTGCGGGATGGCACCTAACACACACTAAGCATTAACTTGGACCTAAGACATCGTCACTGTTTGTCTCACATCCAACACACTGGTGGTGCTTCAGGAGTCCAGTATCTACATGTTGTAAATGATTTGAATGTATTTTCTGCCTTTCCTTCTCACATTCACTTCTACAGGAGAAACTGGACAGAGCTATTAGCCTGCTGTATGCCTGTAGACTGAGGTTAGCGCGGTAAGCAGTCCTCAAGTCTACGGAGCAGACAGAAGTGACAAGACAAGACTCACACTCAGGAAATCTGGCTTCCGGCCCTTCTGAAAACCCTATGCCACCATACTCGGTTGAGACCCAAAGACATGATAAGCTCTGGAGCAGAGCTCAGGCCTCCATTGGCAGATGGTATCATTCTAGATGGGTCAGGATCAGTCACATCCTGGCCAAGAATGGCAGCTGTTATCTTTCACGCAAGTCCTAACTGACATCATGAAGCCTGGGAATTCAAGCGGTCCCTTTAAAGGATCAGTCATCACATGAAATCAGGGGAGAACATTGTATTCACTGCATCACTGAAGTCGTCCTTGAAGCTGGGTTGACATCTCTGCAGTTCTGAAGAGTGGTAAGTTAGGGAGTCACTCAACCAGAGCCTTGGACCAATGAATCTAAGCTCAGTCTTCACTCCTGGAATGTCCACCGAATCCCATCTGGCCTCTAGACTCTGTCTCTTTGGTCATGTGTTATCCCAATGTCTGGGTAATCTCCCCCAAACTCCATTTTCAGTATGTCATTCTTGGAACTTAAAATAGCTCAGCGTTATGGAGACTGTCCCAGGGAATGTCTGACTTTGGCATTTGTAGAGCCATTGCTTAGCCTGCCCTCACCAGGGCACCTTCAGCCTCCCAGATCCCTCATGGAACTAGCCCCTCTATCCAGAAAGCCCATTCATTCTCTTAGAAATGACCATTCCACACCTGGAATTTCCTCTCTCTACCCCTCACCATTCTCAATGCTTCCTGTCCGGCCATCCCAGCTCAGCCTGTACATGCTTCCCCAGAAAGAGCTCTCAGTGCCTGTAACTCTTGAGGACACAGTCTGCATTCACTTATTCCTTTGTAATACATATTTATCCCACAAGACAAGTGACAAAGGCCCTAGGGATCTACAATACCCACTCACTGAATTCCGTGAACTGAAGTAAAGGGACACAAGTCAGACAGTCCTGAGTTCCCCAAGGCAGAGCGTAGACAACTTCTGCTTTTGAAGGTCAGAAATGACAAAATGCTATCCATTTATATGGCTCACCCTCTGCATAAAGATAATTATCAAATAACATGTAAGATTGTGGGTAGGGTCATCACAAGAGGCTGTAACAGGTAGAGAGGAGGGACACCTGTTTATATTAGGGTAAGGATTATATTTTTTTTGGAAAGCAAGAGTGTCTGTGCTGAGTCATAATAATGGGGAATAAAGCAGCAAGGAAAGGGCATTCTAAATAGAGGCAATATGGAAGATGGCAGGGAGGTAAGACAGGGCAGTTGGCTAGACAGATGGCAGAGGCTGAGGGTAGAATTGTGTGCCTCATGTTGTGTATGCTGAAGCCTTAGCATCCAGTACCCGAGAAAGGGACTATGTTTGGAGAACAGAACTCTTTAAGGCGGTCAGAGTGCAGCTACCAGTTTGAGTCCTAATCTGATTGATGCCCTCTTCCGGAGAAGACATTTGGACTGCAGAGAAAGGACAGGGACACACACACATGCGGACAAAACATCACAGGAGCACAGACAAGCCAAGGAGAAGGTCTTCAGGAGAAATGGACCTGTCGGCACCTGTAGCTTAGAATTCTGACTTCTACTGTGAAAAAGCAACTTTCTGCTGCCAAGGCTGCTGCTTTGGTTTTCCCGCCCTGGCCTGAGCTGACTCACACAGCATAGTCTGGGAGACACCTCGGTAGCTAGAATAGGACCAAGGGCGGCAAGTGAGGAGACTGCGAGCAGAGCTGATGCCCTGTGGGCTTCCCCGAAGGGGCCCCGTGTTCCTCCTGGTGGCCACAGGGAGCTCTTGGGAGATCTGAAGGGAGGAGATGGCAGAATTGTGAAGCATTGTAGAGAGAGAGTTCCCCAGTGGCACTGAGACAGGGCAAGGGATGGCACAGGCAAGAAGGTTTGCGTAGCACGGATAAGGCCCTGAGGTTGAACCCAGCACTACAAAGAAGGAGAGGGGGCGGGCAGGCAGAGGCAGGGTAGAGACAGAAAAACAATTCACAGACTGTGGGTTGCGTCACACACACGTAGTGGACTCAAGGGAAACAGAGAGTCTACTGATGAAACACTTTGTGACAAAATGGGCAGTTGCTAGGGGTGGGTCACGGGAGAGGAGGGGAGGATGGGGCTGCCAGGAAAGGTGTGAAGTAGGGTGGGAGGGGGGAGTTCCCAGGAGAGGAGGGAAGGGGATAGGGAGAAGGTTCCCACCCTGGAAGAGCACGTGAACCAGAGTTCTGCCCTTAGGAGTAAGCAGACACAGGTGGGCTAGCACAGCCAGTGTGTGTGTGACATAAGGGAGCCAGGAAGTGATGTCAGTGGATAGCTCAGCATTCGCCTTGGGGCTAACAGACTAAGAGGCAGCTGTGCCAGCAACGGAGTCGCGGGAGCCTCCAGCTTTGATAGGGATGGTACCTCTGTAGCTCTCAAATGCCTGTGCCACACCAGCTCCCTTACTAATTCCGTGACACTGTGGCACAAACATGGGCCCTCATTTGCTTGAGCATGTTCCCAGAAATGTCCTGAAAACTCTCTCCCTCTGAACAAGACAAGTACAGGGACAGAATACTAGGTCCTCTGCTCCAATGGAGACGATTCCAGGGGGCACTCCTGCTGCCTCCAGGGCAACTGTGTATGAGTTGTCTTAGATCTCAGTACCTTGGTTTACTCTCCTCCTCTAACTTCTGCTTTTTCTTCCATTTTTCCTTCCTGGGAATACTTTCTAATAAGCCTTGTTGTAACTTAAGAAAAGCAGTGCACGAGAGAAAGACACCATGCTACAGGGTTCAAGCAGAGGTTTTTTGTTTTGTTTCATTAGGGAAAGGGATCATAAAAAGGGGAAAGGGAAGCGGGGGAAGACTGACCTCTGGAGACAGGAGCAGCAGGAGAGAGGAGAGGGAAAGAGGGGGAGAGATAGAGAGGGACAGACAGAGGGAGAGAAAGAGAGAGAGAGAGAGAGAGAGAGAGAGAGAGAGAGAGAGAGAGAGAGAGAGAGAGAGAGAGAGATGGGAGGTGGGCAGGGCCCTTTTAAAAGGGAACATAGTGAAGGTGCACAGGAGGTGCTCTTAGGGGCTGCAGCTGAGGGCGTATCCTGTCAGAACCCCAAAGACAGACCAATACAGATGCCTGAATACTAACAAGCCTAACATAAATCTAATTTCTGGGTCTTCATATGAGAAAACTGGGGATGGCTGGGCAGTTGTGGTGCACACCTTTAATCCCTGCACATGGGAGACAGAGGCGGGCAGATCTCTGTGAGTTTGAGGCCAGTCTGGTATACAGAGCGAGTTCCAGGATAGCCACAGCTGTTACACTGAGAAACCCTGTCTCAAAAAACCAAAACCAAACCAACCAACCAAATAAGCAAACAACCCACTCCCCCATCCCCCCCCAAAAAACCCTCAAAAACACCCTAGTGGGAATGCAGTCTCCCGAAGAGCATCAGATATGGGACAGGAAGCAACTCTGATAAGACTGCAAAGGGGACAGGGACGGGGTTGCCAACAGCAGGAAGAGGCGGTGACCCTGGCACGAAAGCCAGGGAGCAGAGGTTGTCCCTGGGGTTTGGTCCCTGGGGTTTGCCCATGGTGCCAGGCAGAGTGGAGGAGCAAAGGAGGGCATAGAGTTAGAGGCACAGTTTCTTCATCCCCGTGAGGGCAGTAGTATGCAGACTCCAGAGAGAACGAGATGCCCCTGACAAGGGGCGACTGGCGATTAGATGTTTAGCAGTTAAGGGGGAGCAGGGCGAAGAGAAGGAAAGGGTGGGTGTGTCTTCTGGCAACTGAAGACAGAGGCAGTAGAGCCTGGTGCTTGTAGAGGAGGGCTCCAAGCGGGTTCATGTGGGGCAGGGGACCCCAACACAGTGAACGTTTGCAGTTTGTTTCCCCAGAGGAGCAAAGCAGAGATTTGCTCCTTTAATCACCTATAATCCTAGCACTTGGAGAGTTTAAGTCCTGGGAAGAATGTAGCAAGTCTGAGGCAGCCTGGCTACATAGTGTCAGTTCATCCGGGACAACTTGATTTAAAAGCACCCAGGAGACACACCCCTAGGCTGTGTTTGAGGGCTTTTCCAGAGATTGTCAATGAGGAGAGAACACCCGGCCTTAATGGGAGCACCCAGTGCCAGAATAAAGAAGGATGGTCAATGTGAGTACCAGCACTCATCTCTCTCTGCTTCCAGACCCACAGGAGCCTCACCACCATAGCTTTCTATAAGTCCCTCCTTCTTTAAGTCCATTTTCTAGGGTATCTTGTCATAGCAATAAGAAAAGAAACCAATACACAGGACTGTAACAGTGAGATCTCAAACAAAACAAGACAATCTTAGGATTTCTATTGCTGTGATAAGACATCATGCCGAAAGCAACTTGGGGAGTGGGTTTATTTCACCTCATAGTTTGACATCCATCATCCAAGGAAGTGGGGGTGGGAACTCCAGGCAGGAACCTGGATGCAGAGGCCGTGGCCGGAGTGATGCTCACTGACTTGCTCCTCATGGTTTTCTCTGCCTGATTTCTTACAGAACCCAGGTGTGGCCTCACCACACTGGGGGTGGGGTTGGGCCCTCCCATATCAATCATTAATTGTGGACCCCTCCCATATCAATCATTAATTGTGGTGCACGCCTTTAAAGTCGGCACTTGAGAAGCAGAGGCAGGCAGAGCTCTGTGAGTTCAAGGCCAGCCTGGTCTACATAACAAGTTCTAGGATAGTCAGGCAGAGAGACCTGGTCTCAAAAAACAAAAAGGAAAATTCACTACAGGCTTGCATACAGGCCTATGAAGGGATTTGGTTAACTGAGGTTCCCCTTTCCCTAATGACTCTACCTTGCGTTAAGTTGGCATAAATCTAACCAGTAATCAAACAAAGCAAAAATTAATCCAGGTAAGTTTACTAGGCACTGTGTTGAAATATAAGGATAAGGCTGGCTTCAGGCACAGCGATTAAAGGGTTCCTGCCCTTCATGGTAAGCAGCAAGGCTGCCCAGTTTACAGTCCCTATACAATGTGGCTTCCACATGTGCCTCTGCAAAATATAAGGCGTCTGGACAGCTGTTCAGCACTGCTATCCCTGCAGGATCCTTCCAGGGATAGGGATGGTGGTGGTGGTGTTAGCTCCCGGGATGACGGAGGATTGCATAAGAAGAGTTTTAGTGAGCACACCCTATACATGGCTTTAGATTAGAAGCCAGGAGAGGAGGCACCATGTAAATGTGAGAAACACAATGGCTTGCACCTTAGCTCTGGGCAGAATTATGAATGTGCTCCCCCACCCCACTGTCAGGGGAGGGTGCTTCTGTGGCCACTGGGTGAGGCACTCACACGAAGGGAGAACGGATGCCTGCATCTGTCTAGCACCGTGGCAACGGTGGGGGCAGCTGCAAACAGCTCGTCAGTGTCCCCTTTGTGATTATGCCGCATGCCTTCTCAGCCTGAGTGTAACTTCAACAACGAATCCCCACATAAACAGCAGTCATAAATCACAAACAAACAGCAACAACAAAAACAGAGGTTTCTTCTGACCCTACCCTTGTAGCTCTTCTGTCTCTTGGGGCCTGTCAGAAAATGTTATATTGAGAGTTGAGGGACTGGAAATCTTGCCAAAGTCCCCTACCTAGCATCTGGCTAGTGCTGTACTGCTGGAATGAAACACACACACACACACACACACACACACACACACATACACACATAGCGGATTTCTGTTGGCGATTCCGTCTAGGGTTAGCAGACAGGTGAGAGTAAGCCTAAGTCGGCCAATGGTGTCTCAACAGGGACAAGGAGCCTTGACTGCCGTGACCAGTGCACGAGCATGGATTTAGTGATGTGACCCCTAATATTTGCAAACCAGAGTAAGTGACCATGCTTCCAGAGCTGTAGTTGCCCCACTTAGAGGCACCCTGGCCAGGAAGGAACACACGGGAAACAGCTGGAACCCAAACAAAATTCTTGGTGAAGAAGGCTGAAGACTCATTTGATGAGATCAAACAATGGTCAACGTAAAACGCACAGGGTAAGATGCGTGGGTCAGGGCTGGGAGTTTAGAAGCTCAAACAGCCAGGCAGGGTGGTACACATGGGTAACCCCAGGGTTTTGGAAGTGTGGGAGGAGAATCACAGCTCAGGGACAAGTCAGGGCAGTTTAGTGAAACTCAAAATTCCAAATGACATTACAAAAAAGTTGCAGATATATCACAGTGGCACACACACTGTGGCACGGGTGTGCGCGCGTACAGTTGTGACATAATGAAGTCTCAAATTTCCGGTTTGTCTCTTCTTGCTTTACAACACCTCTACTACCTATAACTAGCAAAATGGTATTTTCTTTGATGAGGTGGCCAGTGCAACCTATACACAGGACAGCACTTTAACCCATGACCTTCTGACTTCAAGATGCCTGAAGCTTTTTTTAAATGCCATCGAGGGTGGGGCTGTGACAGCACAACAGAGATCCACAGCCATGTGCTGCACACATTTTGTCTCTGAGGCTCGCATGGCTCTTGGTCCATGTTTCAAGATGGTGGAGCATCCTGACATTGACGCGGTGGGGGGTGGGAGGGCGTGGCACTGTCTATGATCACTGCATAGTTTTGAAGGAGTTCTTTCTCAGGGTCATTTGCATACTAAGACATGATCTTAGAACACATTTTATGCATGTCATTTTAGGGTGAAAGCTCCAGCAGTAAGTTGAACCCAATAATGCAATGCAGCTGATGAGTCTGATGAGTCTATCTGCAGCGGGTCCTTCAGAAGCATTGCGTTCAGTCAGCCTAAATTTAGGCCAAGACAGTTTCTGAACATTAAGACAAAGGAAAGTAAATAAAAGCTACAATAAACCTTCTAGTTCAGACATCCAAAAATGCTCCCAGCTCCTCTCACTGTGGGAAAGTCTTCACTCCCTGCAACTGGGCTGACCACAGCTCCACAGAGGACAGGGGTGAGAAGTCAGTGGCTTCTGGGGATGCAGTGCAACTCATCTTGAGCTGGGGACATATCTCATCCAGATGAAGCTGATGTCCTTCCACACACAAAGGGCACCCCATGCAGAACCAGACCCACCAAGAGACTTACGCATGGGGAATAGGGAGGATCTTTTAGTTTGAGAAACTGAGTTTGGGGTGAAGGATTCACAGTTCATGCAGCTTGCCTTTAGTGTGACGCTTCCTGATCTAGCTAGCATGGCCAGTCTGCACATGGCATGGCCTCCACACCTCTCCACCACACATAAACAAACACGGAATCCAAGGCCACTGGCACCCTTCACACAGTTCTCCCTAAGGCCATGTTTCCCAGTGACATCCACACTAGCTGCTCTCGCCTTCTTCCCTTTCTCCTACGACCTGGACACCCCGGTTTCCTCCACATACACAGCAATTTCCCAGGATCCTTTGCTGAATCATCTGACAACTTTTCTTTCTTCTTCCTCGGTGCTGGCTTGAGTACTGCTCAGGCTGAATGCTCTTCCCGTCTACAAGCTTCACTGGCTACCCATCTACTCAGCGTCTCAAAGTCGGTGTAAACAAAACCAGAGTCTTTATTGAATACCTGTTCTTCCAGTTAGATAAATGTCATCCCCATCTACCCAAAGTCCCGGTCATTCTGGGTACTCTCACTGGCCTTGTCCACCGGGTCACTGCTCCACCAGGACCTCCCTCTGCACTGTACCTCTGCTCTCTGTCCTCTGCCCACACAGGGAACACCATCCAGCTCGGGATTCTTGCATGCTAAGACTGGTTAGCTTCTGACGAACATGGTCAAAGCCTCTCCTGACTCATGGCTCCGCCATTTCTGCTCCCAAGGCTCAACAAGGCTCTTTCCAGCCTTTCCAAAGCCTTTGTGCTTCCCACTCTGCCAAGCTGAGCACATGTCTAGCTCAGTCTTGATGCCCTCCAGTTAGTCGGGAAGTTGTGGATGGGGCCTCCTGCATTACTGCTTACCGTCTGGTCTGTAACAGGTTTGCACATGTGACACTGTCCCTGCTGAGTGTAAGCTCTTTGAGAGCAGGCGCCGTGTCCACACTACAGGAGCGACCAGGCTGGCTGGCTCACCAGAGTTTGGCTGAGGGAACACTCAGGCACAGTGGCCTTGGCTGAATGGCAGGGCTCTGGCTCCTGGCTGGCTATGTTTCATCAGTGCTCTGGTTTTCTCTCCTAAACAATGGACGCATCACCCTGGGGGTGGGGGGCACAGTTAAGAGTGCAGGCAGGGAACCGGGAATGGCCGGGGCAGGGCTGCACAAAAGCACTAGCCAGTCTTGCTCCCTTGGGTCTACCAGACTTGGTCTGTTTCTGCTCTGGCTTTTGCCTCCCGGCATGGTTCAGGCCCAGTGCAGGGAGGTGGGATGGGGAGGGTGCTTATTTAGAAGCCATGGACAGCAGGAGTGCCCAAGGCAGGCAGGCCTCTGATAAGGGCCTCTGATAAGGGATAAGGTAGCCCATCGGGATCAGGATGCCATGTCCAATGGCATGCTAAAGGGTTAATTCCTAGCTGGGCCACCCTTCCTAATACTTGATTCTCCTCAACAGGGGCTGGAGGGAAGCTTCTGTTGTCATAACAACCTTGGTGCTCCTGGGGCCTAGACTAGAGGCCTCAGATAAGGGTTTATATAGCACCAGGGCACCAAAGAAGCAAGGATGGAACTGGAAAAAAAACAAAAACAAAAAATGGCAAGAAGTAATCCAAGTGCCATGTGCACTCTGGAAAACAACACCCAGGAGCAGAGACTGCAGAGAGCAGCAGTGGCTTTGCTGCTGGGCAAAAAAACGGAACAAAAGGCCCCATTGACATGCACATCTGTTACTGCTAAATGCAAAGCAATCAATACTTTCCTACAGAGCTCCCCCTCTTTGGCTTTAAAGGGTTACTGTCTGCCAAACTGCTGAACCCTAACCTTCCTCATGTCCAGTCACCACATAAAGTAACTATTAGGACTTCAAACCAAGAATGTAGTCCCTCATGTTATTTTTTTCCCCTTGAATAGAGACACCAGGAGAATCAAAACCCACACCCTGGAAGACTGAGAACATAGCAACCACGTCCCTGGGAAGGTGAGGAACCTAAGCCCTGCTGGATTTTAATGGAAACAGTAGATTTAGTCAGCCAGCAAGGATTTGTACCCATAAGGCGGCCTGGGGAGGGAGGAGGAGGTGGGAAACGTTGGCACCTTACCTCAACACCTGCATTTCCTCTGGGGAGTTCCGCAGCTCATCCTGCAGGCGACGCCAGCGCAGGCAAGCCCTCAGCTCTTGCTGCTCCAGGGCCTCGTGTGGGGGCAGCTATGTGGGGCAGACACACAAACACATAGGCAGAGGTTGTGTTGGTCAGGCTTTGCTCAGCAAGGGACTTAACTTTGTTCCCTGGGGGGGGGGGACGGGGGGGGGACACTGGGCCTGCCCTCCTTCCCTGTGTTCTCCAGCACAAGAGGGCTGGATGATGCTCTGAGCTCTTCAAAGGGGTAGCAAGGCTGCCCTGCAAAGCCCTTGTGCTGGTGGACACGGGCAGCCCTGACTCCTGACTGCGGGGGTCCCCGGCCCGGGAACTCACTCTGGGTTCGGAACACACACCTGAAAAGGGGGCTTCCCCACAGGCCATTTCTGCTCTGATTCTAACCAGCCTTCCTTCTGGGCCTTGCGTCTCTGAACGGGGAGGGGAAAGGCCCCTCCACTTCCCTCTTATTTTTCCCCCCGGACCTTTGATTTTCTTAAGGGCTGTTTATAGTGGAGCCTGCTAATGTAATCCAGATGACTCTGTTTGCATAGATCCAGAAAAAAAGTATACTGTCTGGACTCAATTTGGAGGCAGTCGAGGCCATCACACTGCCCCACAGAGTCAGAACTGGCTGCTGTCACATGGTTGGGTTCTCCATAAAAAGGAGGCAGGCAGTGGAGTACCCTGCAGGGAGGGATCTGCATACATTTTCAGAAGTTACTGGTCTCTGATAATGCATTCACCAAATCTCTCTGCAGGTCCTGGGTCATTAAGGAAGACTGCCTTATCATGAAGAGTGGTATGTGGGGGCACCAATATCAGACTGGGGGCAACCTGCAGCTCAAGAAAGACCACGGAGCTCCTTGTCAGCAGGAGAGATGAGGGACCAGAAGACTTCCCAGGGCAGGTAGTGATGCCCTGCACGAGTTTGCAGGGGCAGAGACTTCAGGAGTGAGAGGGCACCAGTGGTTTGGAAAGAGTGTCATATTCTTAGATAATGGTAAGGGGTATGGATGGGCTGGGATCAGACAACCAAGGTAGGAAGGTAGAGTGGCAGAGAGGGTCAGAGGTCAGTAGACTGCACCACAAGACATGCTCATTGAAGAGTGAGCTTAACGTGAGTACATCTGGGGACAAGACCTTCCAAAGGGTGATCACGCTTTAACAAAGCTTTCAGAGGAGACCCTGAACCTTCCGGGCTGTGGTCTTACAAAGAGGAAGACACTGGACCTTTGTCTCCCTCTCAGGTATGGAAGAATGATCACGTGAGACTAGAGTGAGGAGACAGCTATCAGGCCACCAGGAGAAGAGGCCGCCCCGGAAGATCAATTCTGTTGGTCCCGGGATCCTGTCAGCCTCTTGAGCTGTTATTCAAGCCATCCCTCTGGAGCAGGACTGTGGCATTCCAGGCAGATTTGCAGAGGTGTGGGAGGAGCATAGACTTATCAGGTCAATGAAGGTCATGTGACTCCAACCTGGCAGGTTCCTCACTTCTTCCCTTGGCTACTGATGGGGGGGGAGAGTTGGGGGGGTGCAGCTTTTTCCTCCTCACTCCGTGACTCTGTACAGCTCTCTTTGCTGAGCTTTTGGGCTCACACGCCTCCTCAGGGCCACTGCATTCTCTAGCTTCTGCAGCCCAGACAGCGTTACCGCTCTTGGCCCTCATGTGGCCCTCTCCTGCAGGAAGACCTGAAAGAGGTATTTATCAGGCTGGCCTTTGGAGGACAAAGGGTCACAGTGATGGACCTTCTCCAGAAACCTTCCCAAGCTCTATGGGGGACTCTAAAAAAGTTGTTTGCCTGAGGGGCCTTGGCGTTCTTGAATGTTGAAGTTACTGCTTACACTGGGAGAGGTGATGGGAGGTGACCCTTATGGCAGGTTACGGGGACAGGAATGGTGGAGAGAGCCCGGTATGCTTTCCCTAAAGTCACAGCGGCAGGCCCTTCCTCCACGGGGCTTTCTGGCCTCACCCACCTCTGAATGAACATAGCACCTAGTGCTCATTTGCTCTGTTCCAGGCTGTCTCTCCCCTTCCGTTGAGTGCTTCTCCTAGCCTCCACCTTTTGGCCCCACAGGTGGAACACAGAAAGGACTCGGAAGGTACCCAGGCAGCTGAGACATGCAGCCCTGCCTGCTTCTCTCACTTGGTAGGAACACGCTCAGGACAGAGAAGGACCCAAGCACAGGCAGGACGCATGGTAAAGGAGGAGTTCCCTCTTTCAAAATGAAGTTAGAGACGCTATAGGGTGGCTGGAATGAACTCAGGAGCTGCCAATCTGCACATCTAAAGAGGGGAACGAGCTGAGGGAGAGATGAAGACAGGGCACACTGATCTCTACCCCCGCAGAATGCTGATGGAAGAGAACAGGCACGTCACACACAGCTTCCATGTGTCTAGGACGTGTTAAGCTCACTCACACATCATCTCATCCACTTTGTGAACTTGAGTCTTCTAGACCCAGGCCCCAAGGGGGAAACTGAGAGGTCGAGAAAGCTATAGAGCCTGCCTGCACTCAGGAAGCTAGTGAGCCAGAGATAGGACTCAAACCCGACCCAGCTCAGAGCCCACTCTCTTCTAATCACCTGGGCAGCTTCTGGGGAGCAGGGTGTGTTTTTGTACCTGATGGCTCCATGTGGGAAGAGGACGGAGGGACAAGTGAGATGTAGCCCCACTGTGTGATGACATGGCTCTGTAGTGAGAATAAGGAAAGCACACAGAGGCCAGGAGAGCTGTGATGGGAAGCTTGAGGTGTGAATCAGTTTGGGCTTCAGGGGTGGGACCTCAATCTGGCCCACAGAAACAGAGATTTCGCCAGGAAGACTGTTCTTGAACAGAGTCAAACAGGGTGAACGAACTTGGGAGTTTTAGGAAAATGGTAAGAGAGCAAGGGTGGGGGACCATGTAGAAAGGCAGTGACCCTGGGATTAGAGGTAGAGAGGAAGCGGGACACAGCTTTGCAGTCTCATGCTCAGGGGAACTGATGGTCAAGGTATAAGTGTTGGGTCCGTGCTTTTCACCCTAGGGGTTGAACCCAGACCTGTCGGCTAAGCAGAGGCAGCAGCCAGTGAGCTACATTCTCAGCCTGATTTTCACGCTTGATAAAAACAAGTTGCTTTTTGTGTTTGTTCTATGACAGGGTGTCAGTCAAGCTGAGGCCAGTCTGGAACTCACTCCATTGCCCAGAGTGGCCTCAAAGCTGTGGCAATACTCTTGATAGAGCCCTCATATGCTGGGGATACAAGTCATTATGCCAGGTTTATAGCATCTTTTCTGAATTAGTGAAAGAGTGACACGTAAGGATACAGAAATCCTGAGTTCTTTGTCCCAGCCACAGCGAACCTCTCTTTAAACATGATAACTGACTGCAGCTGAGTGGCAGGTACCCCTTAGTCATGTTACCTGATCCACAGCACTGAATGCTTTGTCCTTCACCCAGAGATTTCCATTCTTTTTTTAGGGAAGGAGGTTGGGGCAGAGCCTTACTATCTAGAACTGGACGGCCTGGAATTCAATATAGACTAGACTGACCTCAAACTCCTGTCCATCTTCCTGCCTCAGCCTCACAAGTGCTGGGATTCCCAAAGCACTTATTAATATACATGAGCCACAACCCCAACACTTATTAATATGTAAATCTGATTATTAAAAAAAAAAACACAGCCAGGGAAGAGTACTCACACAAGTTCCAGTTCAGCCTGGTTACACAGATACCTCCAGGCCAGCTGGCGGTACAAAGACCTACAATGACCCTGTCTCAAGACAAAACCAAGCATCCATAGCTAATGTTCCCATGACATAGTACATGTGTATGATGCAGTGCAGGTCTTCTCTAACTAACTCCCTGGCTAAGGCCGTCCCCTCCACCCGGTGTGGGGCTCTCAGGGTGTTTATCACATTGCTGCCTCTTGTGTTTATCCCTTCCCTCCGTCTCAAGATTGTGTGCTTGGAGAGAGCAGTCTTCGTACAGTTAATTATCCAGCAAACCTAGTGCCTCGTGCACTCAGCATGTAACTATTGAGTGAATGGGGTAAATGAAAACGGAACCTGGTTCTGGGGAGGGAAATTCTTTGAGCCCACCTGCTGTGCTTCAGCCCAAAATACATCTTCCAAGTGAGTGGCGAACCCTTCGCTGAGCCACTCCTCTGTCCAGTCTCGGGCCCCGATGGCTAGGCCGAACCAGGCGTGAGCAATTTCGTGGCAGAGACGGGTCCCACAGAGATGGCTCGTGCCTCTTAAGATGCTCTGAGAGAGGAAGATGATGTGTGGGCTGCGGATAATGGGATAGAAAACATGAAGAGTCCTGTTAGTGCCTGTCCCCGTGGCTACTCGGCGGGGCGGCTTTCTTAGCCCTCGGAGTCTGTTATTACTGTGTGCGTGCCAGGTCATGATGGATAGCTGTGGCTTCGATGCTTTTAGACCTAAATCAAGCGGCAGTTTACGTTACTGGCAGCTGTCCAAGTCGCTGTTTCTGCCAGTGGTTGTCTTCGTCATCGGGCTCCTATTACCTGTAATAAGTAACCTGCACTAAGTTTTATACTGAAAAAAATTACAAGGCAATGGAAACGTTTACTATGAAATCTGGACTGTAAAAGAAGAACAGGTGTGAGAATGTGAAGCCCATGCTGTCAGGAGAGTGATCAAAGAAGAATGTCCGGCCAAAAATCCCAGCAGCTCACAGGCAAATCGGGGAGTCACGCGGAAGGCCAGGAAGAGCGGAAAAGAATAGAACCTCGAACCTTCCATGTCACACTGGGGCCAACTGTGAGTCAACAGCCAAACAGGTGTCCTGGGGGGGGGCGACTCCCGAGCAGTCCAGAGACTGCCCTGTGCCTACAAAACAAAGACTCTACGTGCGAGCTGCCGGCCCTTAGGGACTCATGTGACCAGAGAATCATGAGAGTGAAGGAGGGACACTATCCCTCCCAGGGGTGCAAGCAGCCCTGGGGGCCCGGCGACAGGTGGGGGAGCCATCTAATCTCATTTTCCATAGCTTCTTCTGTAACTCCAAACACCATGATTAAAACTGCATAGGTGAAGGGGGAGGAGGCAGCTGTCAGGAGGGAGAGACAAACAGACTCCTCGCTTGGCTTCTCCCACCTCCAGCACTTAGGGCTCATTTGTGTTCTTCCTAAAGCAGAGTGTGCTCTTTAAAAACAAACCCACGGATTAAAGCGAGTGAGTTGTGAGAACTTTCAAAGTAAGGAACTACACACACCAGTTCCTTCTTTCAAAAGCCGTTTGTTTGCCATCATGTCAGCTCCGCACAAGCCAAGACGGTGGCGTGCAGATTTCTGGCCCACCCCCACAGCCACCATTAGAGAGAAAAACCCCACCTATATTTCCCTTACACAATATCACCCATTCAGCTCAGAGAGCTAAATTGCAATCGCGGGACTCAGGACTGCCAAAATAGACAGCTTTCATGTGAAGTAATAACAGGGTAGGCACGCAAATGAAAAAGCATCTGCCAGGCTTTCCGGAAAGCCCACAGAAACCCCACATATTAAAAGCAGAGTTGAGGCACTGAGGACAAAGGGGTGCGGTGCAACAGGCACCAGGGATTGAGCAGATTACTAGTTCAGACAAAAATGTAAGGAGGAAGGCAAGGAGGGAACCTGCAACGCACAGGGGCCCGGCCTCCCCTTTACCTTACCAAGAGAGAAAAACGGCACAACCCGGAATTCTCAAATCAATGACCCCGGCTCTGCCAAGTGCGATGCTACACAGAAAACCACAGAAATGCAAGAGTAAATAACATTCCAGACATACTGCTGGCAGCAGCGCACCCTGTAGCTAAAACAAAACAGAGTAACTTCAGACTGCATGAGCAGGCCCAAAGATGAGTCTGCCTGGAAAGGGTCCACTGGCCAGAGGGACAGCCATGGCCATGTGGGCAGACACTAGACAGCTGCTCCTGGCTCAAGCCAGGAGGTTCAAAAGGGGGTGAGTGGGCTTGCAGGCGGACTGCCTCTTTATGGGGTGCACTGCTTTGGACCTTTGGAGGCCCAGTCAAACAAGGCCCATTTGAGTGGCTAAGGCAAGAGGGGTTCGTAAGGGTGGCCTATGGCAAAGGAGTTTCATTGTCCATCCTTCAGTTTTTCTTCCTCAAACAATCATCTCCACCAGATTTCCCTTCCTACCTCTGGGATGGGCTTGGGGAAGATGTAGAGGAATCCAAGACAAGCTCCCATTTCCTTCCCTCAACCCTTTCTTCCCAGCTAACAGTAAACAATTTCCTACTGTCCTTGAGGGAGAAGGAAATGTGTCATCTCCTGACAGCTTGGAGGAAGCAGAAGTTAGGGTGTCCAGCTTGTTACAATGATCCTGTGATCACTAGAGGCCTCTCCCTGGAAACCAATGTCCTCGTGGGGTCCTGACTCCCTAGCTTCCAGTGGCTATCTCTGCCCTGCATTAGTTTCACCTGTTAGAATAGTCATTTTCAACCTTCCTAAAGCTGCAACCCTTTACTCTATAGTTCTTCATGCTGTGGCGACCCCTGACCATAAGTTACTTTTTTGCTACTTCATAACTGTAATATTGCTGCTGTTACAAATTGTAATATCTGTGTTTTCTCTTAGGTGACCCCTGTGAAAGGGTTGTTCAATACCTAACAGGGTCAGGACCCACAGGTTGAGAACTGCTCTACCGGGTGGGGTTGGAGGATCTTTCTCAGGGTGTTAAAACAAACTTGGACATAAAGGATGGCCAGGACATTCCTTCAGGGAGAAGTTCCTCCCGTCTTCCTGACTCAACTGCCAGATTTTTTCAGGGTAAGCAGACTTTTTAGACCTCTGCTTTCCTCAGCAGCTAGTAAAGAAAACAATACACCTCAGCTCTCTTTGAGGAGCAACAGCTAATGTCCCCTGTCAGCATGGACGGCACCCCCACAACGGAGGAGCTTTCAGAATGTCTAGGCTATGGTGACCTTGCTGGGCAAGACCCACTCCCAGGTGCACAGCCAAGTCCCAAGTTCTCAGCTCAAATCCACTGGCTCAGGCTTCCCTTCTGACAAAGCCCTTGGAAAACAGGGCTGCTCTCTTACACCCTGGAAGAGAGGTCAGCTATCTTTACAAACGCCAGGCTGCTGATTTACCATCAGGACATGGGGAGAACAAACACACTGCTCACATCTTCACACTAAAAACGAAGGTGTTTTTTCTATTTGTTTTGTCACTGAATTTACTGTTTTTCCAAATGAGATGGATTGATGTTTTAAATCTCAAAGTAACAGCCACTCTGGAATTCTAGGCCACGTTCTCTCTGCTGTACATGGGGCGTGTGGGGGTGGGGTGGACAGGCAGACCTGGGATGTTCAGAGCCTCAGCAGAGAGACCACCAGCATGGTAGCGGACACTCCTCCACAGAGTCCAAGGGCACCAGATGCCTGATGCTTACCCCGGCCTGAGAATGGTCTCTTAGACCATCCCTTAACACGACCTACCCAGTCAGATTAGAATGTTGTGTCCACGTGGCTGGAGAGATGGCTCAGCAGCTGCTCTACCAGAGGACCCAGGTTCAGTTCCCGGCACCCACACGGCAGCTCACACCTGTCTGTGACTCCAGTTCCAGGGCTTCTGACACCCTCACACAGACATGCATGCACACAAAATACCAATGCACAGAAAAACTAAAGGTTAAGAAAAATAGAGTGTTGTGTCCATTAATTTAAAACACACTTCCAGCAGAGAAGGAAGGAGGGCCTTTGTGACTCCTAGGAGCTGCTCCCTTCCTGCAGGAGGAATTTAATTTGGAGAGGAAATGGAGAATTTCATCAGATCTTAAGTAGGAGCTGGTGTTTGATTTATTTCTGCTTTTTTTCCAGGGAGGCCATACCAGCAGGCCCATCTTGCTGCTTAGGGAGAGTGAGCAAGCACTTAGCCGTTCAAGCCAGAAGCTGCAAGCCTCTGTAGCAGGTCACAGCAGGCTGAGTGGGCAGAAAGGCAGGCGGGTGGGAGCTGCCACCTCCGCCCCAGGCTGAGTCCTCAGTGGGGTGTGAGGCGGGAAAGGGGAGGGAGGGAGGGGAGGAGTGGCCAAACGTACTTCTGCAGATGTGCCATGTAGACATGCTTACTAAGCTGGAACTTCTAGCAAACTGTAACACTTTTCTAAATTTCATCATCCATGTGCCTGAGAGGAAGAGAGGACCTGGAAGAAGGCAAGGAGCTCTCTCCCCCTTGCCAGGGTCCACTTGGATAGTTCCAAAGATCTTAGAGTCAATCTCATAAAAGCAACCTTCTCTTGCGTGGTTTAACAGCATGCTGACGTGGTTGAGGCAGCTGATATACACAGGCATAGGAGGCTGGGGGCGATCTCAAGAAGAGACACCCACCCTCTCAGGTTCACACCTGCTCCCAGCCAGGACATTTACCACGAGCTCCTGCCCCTGGAGTCAAACTCTCTTCGTCGACTGTGGCCTAATGTAGGGAAGGCCATCTGCCACCTCAAGGGCCACAGTGGACGGCCTAGAAGGGCTGGCAGAATTTTCTCCCCTCTACCTCTGTGACTAGTCAACAGTGAATGGCCATTTCCCATCTTCCTCACCCGAGACTCACTGTGGTGGACAATCCTTCAAAGGGTCTGTGTGGAAGATGATCAGTTTTCAAATTAAGAGACTGGCAGGAAACTCAAGAGGACATAGTTCTGAATGAACAGCTAGGGGAAAGTTGCTAAGTCTAACCAGTGTTTTGGGGGACTCTCTTTCCACCAAGTGGGGCTGGCAGATTATAATTCGGTTGTGAGGTTTGGCAGCAAGTGACTGAACCTGAACGAATAAAATTTCTTTAAAATAAGTAATAATATCTAATCATTCATTCATCTGGATGAGTGTTAGCTGAAACTAACCCGAGGGCTGCAAGCTTTACATTTTATCAACATTGTGAGTGTGTGTGTATGTGTGTGTGTGAGTGTGTGTGTGTGTGTGTGTGTGAGTCAGAGATGAACACTGGATGTTTCTCAGGAGCTGCCCACCTTGTTTTTCAGAGACAGGGTCTCTCACTAGCCTGAGGCTCATTAACTCATTCTCTGTCTCTGCCTCTCTAACCCTGAGATCACCCACATTGCTCCCCTGCTGGACATTCATGTGGTGATCTCTTGATTGAGTATCTGTCTCCACAGCCCAGCATCCCTTCTTGCTATCCTTTCCTGAGATACACACTGCTCACATATCTGCTCCCCACTGAGCACTGTCTCACTGGCTCTACCCCAATATTAGAAAAGGTATTTATCATCCCATTCTACAGACAGTGAAAGTAAGGCACGCAGAGTTCCTCTCCCAAGGTTGGCAAGTAAAGTCGCTAGGCCACAGCTAGCAGGCAATGGAGCTGAACCCAAGCAGTCCTGACTCATCCCCATTCTGGTCCACTCTAGCCAAGACTCCTTGGGCTCAGCCACAGCTGCTGGGCCCCTGCTTTTCTTTGTAGTTCAAATCCCTGGTGTGACGACCTCAGATTTCTCAGTGTTTTGTCAGAGAGCCATGGAAATGAAGCCACCATCCATGTCTTAGGATATCCACTTCCTATGGTTACATCACAGCCAGAGGTGGCCTGATAAAAATAAGCCTTTGGATCAGCAATATTTTACCCTCTTCCCAGTAAGAAGAAAAAAAGAGAGCCCAGGAGAGGGAGAGAGACTACTCCACAACTGACGCCCTTATGTTTATCTTAAGGGGCTCCTTAGAGAGACAGGTGAGGTCAGTCTCTGGTATAGGGCTCCAAAGGCCCTGGAAGGGTCACACACCTATTTTCACTAAAGGCTTGGGGGTGGGGGGAGTGAACAATCATAAACTAAATGTGATAGAGAGGGCACTGGGTAAATGGAGGACCAGGGATAAAGAAAGTGGAGGAGGAAGAAACAGCCCGGGGGGCAGTAAGGAAAGGGATGAGCAAGGAGATGTGGTGACTTATTGTTTGCAGTCTAACAAATGAACCTTGACTGAAGACCAGAGAAGCAAAGCAGCCAGCCACTAGCTCTTACCTCTGCCTTGGGCTGAAAGGGCTGATCCTGTCTCCACGAATCCTCAGGCTCACTATATCCAGCCTGCACTGAGCTCCTGTCATGTATTCCCTTTAGTGCTGGGACTGAAGCCCTGAACTGTTTTTCTTTTAGACTATTGATTCACTCTCATGTAGCCCAGAGTGGCCTTGAACTCACAGAGATCCATCTGCCTCTGTCTCCTAAGTGCTGGGATTAAAGGGGTGGCCACCACTGCCTGTCCTCTATGGCTAACTAGTGACTTAGGTATGTGACTAACTAGTAGCTTAGTGTGTGTGTGTGTGTGTGGCTAACTAATGACTTAGCCCTTGACCAGGTGTGTGATTAACTAGTGGCTTAGTGTGTGTGTGTGTGTGTGTGGCTAACTAGGGACTTAGCCCTTGACCAGGTGTGTGATTAACTAGTGGCTTAGTGTGTGTGTGTGTGTGTGTGTGTGTGTGTGTGTGTGTGTGGCTAACTAGGGACTTAGCCCTTGACCAGGTGTGTGATTAACTAGTGGCTTAGTGTGTGTGTGTGTGTGTGTGTGTGTGTGTGGCTAACTAATGACTTAGCCCTTGACCAGGTGTGTGATTAACTAGTGGCTTAGTGTGTGTGTGTGTGTGTGTGTGTGTGTGGCTAACTAGGGACTTAGCCCTTGACCAGGTGTGTGATTAACTAGTGGCTTAGTGTGTGTGTGTGTGTGTGTGTGTGTGTGTCTAACTAATGACTTAGCCCTTGACCAGGTGTGTGATTAACTAGTGGCTTAGTGTGTGTGTGTGTGTGTGTGTGTGTGATTAACTAGTGGCTTAGTGTGTGTGTGTGTGTGTGTGTGTGTGGCTAACTAATGACTTAGCCCTTGACCAGGTGTGTGATTAACTAGTGGCTTAGTGTGTGTGTGTGTGTGTGTGTGTGTGTGTGATTAACTAGTGGCTTAGTGTGTGTGTGTGTGTGATTAACTAGTGGCTTAGTGTGTGTGTGTGTGTGTGTGTGTGTGTGTGTGTGTGTGTGTGTGTGTGTGTGTGGCTAACTAGGGACTTAACCCTTGACCAGGTGTGTGATTAACTAGTGGCTTTGTGTGTGTGTGTGTGTGTGTGTGATTAACTAGTGGCTTAGTGTATGTGTGTGTGTGTGCGTGTGTGTGTGTGATTAACTAGTGGCTTAGCTCTGCATTCTAATCTTCAGCAAGCTTTTTTTTTTGCTAGATTACAAACAATAGATCACTACAAGTAGATAATAAGACATTAACAGGAAATAAAAAACAGTGTGGAGGAGGAGATGAATGTGGCAGGCAGCAAAAGCAGAGAGGACACTGCATCTGAAACAATACACTAGCCACGCCCGTCAGCCACGCCTGGTGGCTGTGATGGGGGCTGTGGTAGGGGCTGTGGTATGGTGGTGGCCAGCTTATCCTACTTAGCTTCTATGTCGCCGTGATAAAACACAGGTCAGCACTGCCTTGCTAAGAAGGTTATGTTTCAGCTTATACTTCCACATCAGCAATCTCTTACTGGGGACAGCTGAGACAGGACCCTGGGGGGGGGGGTGGAGGCAGAGACTGCAGAACATTGCTTATGGGACTGCTCACCTTACCTTTCCTTCACAGCCTAGGCCTGCCCACCTGCCCAGGGACGGCACTGGTGGCTCAGGTGGGCGGGGTCCTCCTGTAGCAATGAGCAATCAATGAAATGCCTGATAGACAAGCCCACAGGCCAATCTGATGGAGGCAAGTCCCTAGTTGAGCATCCCTCTTCATAGGTGTGCCTAGGCTTGTGTGACATTGACAAAAACTAACTAGCACACAGCTTGACGGTTCTGTCCTTTCTATAGAACCCTGACTAACACAGAGGCATACACCTTGAATTCCAGCACGTGGGATGCCGTGGGATGCCGTGGGAGGAAGATCATCTCAAGGTTCAAGTCTACCATGGGCTACATATACTCATATATTGAAACCCTGTCTAAAAAGATTAAAAAGAATAAAAACAACAAAACAAACCCCCATCAAACCAAACAAAGGAAAGAGTCCAGTAGGCCAAGGTATCAGAGCTCCAAGCTCATAATCTTAGGTTTGACATGTAAATTATCTTGGGAGAAATCACTTGGCCCACACCTTGGTCCCACTGGGCTATACGGGTGTTTATGAGAAATGGAGACAGGTTCTAAGGCACGGTGCAGACGACAAGAGAAGGAGAGTCTGGGAAGGGAAAGGGCTTTAGAGATCAGCCAGTGTTGCCACTCTCCTAGTTTGGCTGAGCTCTGCTGGAAATCAGTGACTACTAACACCAGTGCAAAGACCATCCAACTTTGGAAGGCAGTGGCCACCTCAGCAGCGGCTCCACAGGTGCTGTAGGGATTGGCAGAGTGGCAGACACTGCATTTCTGTCCCAACAAGCAACAATATACACAGAGAGACCTTGGCCTAGGCTTTACCTCTCAATTAACTACTCAAGTACAGTGAAGGCTCAACTATGGGCAGCTGGTTACACCTTGATTTCGCTGCTGTTCACTGGGAAGTAAACAATGAATGTTTTTCCCCTTCTAAAACTTCAATGAAATTGAATGTGAGTGTTTTGTGTTTTAATGATAAAGAATCAAAGCAAAATCCATCTTAGTTTCCTACATCTTAAAGGTCATGAACTTCCCTAGTGGTCTTCTTTTTTGAGTTATCAACACTACGGCAACTCTGTTTCTGGCATTTCAGAGTCACACCCAAACACACTATTTTAGCAAATATTGACTATATTGCAATTTATGTTTTGAATTGTCTTTAACTGCATTGTTGCTGGAAGCTGTATGTTTTCTGGGGGGGGGGGCCCTGGTAACTACTTTCCAATTATCACCCACTGGAGCACACAGATGACAAAACATGATTCCCTCTACTCCCTCACCTCTCAACCAGAGCAATGATGTTTGTTCCCACAGAGCTAATCAAATGAGCCTCCACCATGACACAGGACATGCCTTAATTTAATATCATGATTCATTTAGCTTTGTCCCAAAAGGGCAGTACAATGAATGGTAGACCCAGAATTATAATATGGAATACACTGTATACAAGATTCCGTCATTTGTGGTTACATGGACGCCTGGAAACTGCTCTATGAGGAGGCAAGTCTGGACAGATAGCCTGCAACTACCTTCTACAAGAACAGTTTGATTACGGCGTCCCTTGAAATGCACTCACTGGGTCCACAAGCCTCATCTAGAAAAGGCAAACTGGGGGATTTCCCCCAAAGTAGTAGACATATGGCCAGAAAGTAGTAGATACAAACTTAAGATGCAGTAGACACAGAATCTGAGGACCCCAAATTCACCTCGGTGCTCTGCAGGGGCAGGCAAAGGGTTATGTGAAGCAGCAAGGTCAGTCTGCAGAGGAACAGGTACAACAGAAGCACTGAAGTTGATGGAGAGCTCTGGAAGCAAGATGCTGAGGTACAAAGGAAGTTCATGTTTCCCTTTGCCAGAGAGCCACATTACCGGGAAGCAAGAAGCTAATTGGGGAGGAGGCATGACGCCAGCTCTGTAATCAGGCAGAGATGAAACTCACAAAGAGACAATGGAAGAGGATGCTCTAAGCCCCCTGACAGCTGAAGAGGCGGCAGCAGTGTTGGTGGTGGTGATGGCAGAGGCGATGAGGGTGACGGTCACTGAAGGAAGATGGGGTTCTTATAAGAGTGCTCCAACTGATGCAAGCATTTCACCAGTGCACTTTTATAGATACCTCATATTCCCCACTTGACACGCATACTTTTTTATGTATCGATTAAAAATAAAGCTAAGGGAGAAGTAGAGGCAAGAGAAACACTTCTCACATTCACCTCTTCATTCAAAGTGGAGACTCAAGACTCTTGGAGGTCACTCCTCTGGCGCTAGTTTAAGCTTGCTGCCTCACCTTCTGTGGGCATTTGAGCTGGCAGGTTCTACCACCTTAGTTTATGAGCCATGGAAAGACTTAGGAAGTTCTGCTTCACAGAGAGGGCAAAGACACATGTTTCAGCCTAGACAGGGTCAGCCACTAGAAGTTGCAAATTTTTGAGGGTGGAATTAATTACTTTTATTGTGTTTCTGAAATCCAAACACAGCTTCCATGATTACTAGCCACTAATGGCTTATAATGAAGGCAGAGCTTGTTAGCTAGGCAAACAACTGACATGTTTGTTTAAAGTGTAAACAGAAAAAAAGTTCATGAATTAAATGAATGAATTCACTGATTGTTCTCTCTGCTTGGAAAGAACTATTCAGCTGCCACAGGGTACATCACCACCTTTGTTAAAAGGATTAGCGTGCTGGGATTATCCTTATCTGCTCAGAAATCTCAGTGTGCAAAGGGAATGGCTCTTGATTTTAGAAAGGATCATCTGCATCAAGGAGGCTGTTGGGGATGAAAAATCACCTGGGCATGAGGGGACTCATAAATAAGTGAGCTTCAAGAACAGTAGCCAAGCCTCCTGACTTGGGATGGCAACCCCACAGGCATACCAAGGGCAGCTCAAGGAGACCAAGGCACAGGATGCCCATTGCTCTCCAGGGTGGTCCTAGAGAGTGAGGGGCAGATGGTCATTCTCAAAGCATTCAGCTTAACAGCATGCCTTTTAAAAGGCAATAAACCTTCCCAGAAACAAAATAAACACACGTTTCTTCCCCCCTTGGAACCTCATGCGTCTAGCTGACCTCTTCCCTTACGAGCTCCATATTTCTTTCCCATTCTCCCCCCAGAGAAGTTCGTGTGTTGCATGAGGCACCAGCTGGAGTTCATTTCTCTGAATGGCTCCCTTGATTCTCCTCTTTGGGCATGCTTACCATGGTCCATAGAATCCCCTCCTTCTAAACAGTCCCTCCTATGTCCCAGTCCCAGGTAGTGGCTGTCTACCCCCAGCTGTAAACAACAGAAGACAGACTGAGACCGCCATATAGCACAGGCTGTCTCCTTCATGGGACTGAGACCTCTGGTTCAGGGACTAACCAGAACTCCAGGCCTTCCTATTTTCTTCCATACATGCACGGTCCCAAGCTTGGCTACCACAGTTTCAGTCATCATCCTCATGTTCAACATGGACGACATGAATAGGACCTATACCAGCAGCACTGGTCTTTTTGTGGTTATCTAGTTGTGAGGCAGCAAGGGGAGGACTGTCTTAGGCATTTTGATTCTAAATGGCAGGTAAATTGTCAGGGTACATGGAACCCTACAGGGCTGGCTACAGAAGCTTACTGTAGCCTTCTGTCTCATAATAGCCACCCATTTCTTAAAGGCAGCTCTTAAAATAAGAAAGCTTCAGAAAGAGACAGTTCACTAAATTGTGAATAGAAACGACATTAGAGAGACCCACAGTCCAGGCCTTATAGTTCAATGTGCTCAACTCAGAACCAGTTTGAGAGGCATGCAAACACACACACACACACACACACACACACACACACACACACCTGCTTGCACCCACAGGCACACTCTCTGAATCTCTTGGACTGATTTTGCTTTTGCCACGGAACCAAGTGAAAGGTGCGTGGTGTCTTCCAGATGTTTTGAGACAGCATGGAGGCTCTCATACAGCCTTGTTTGTTTCATTTCCCTTCAGACAGTAAAAATATGCAGCAACAACACACCCTCTCCATCCTGGCCAGCTGCATAACTACATTGCAACTGAAATGGCATCACACAGCTACAACACGGAGCCAGGGATGCTCTGCTTCCAAACAGAGACGGGGAGAAGTAACAACGGAAAGTTCATTCTGAGTCACTACTTTAAGGGGATGGGGGATCAGCAGCCAGGGGCCAAGCAGCGACTATGGAGCATGGTGAACCATCCCTCCTACTGGAGTCAGTTATTTCTAATGTGACTACAAGTAGGATTCAGGAAAACAGAACACACCGAACAGCAACAGTAAAAAGTAGTTCTGAAAACAATACTCAGTTCTGAAGGCTATTGGGGCTGTGACAAAATGCCCATCAGAAATCCATCTTATTAAGCATGTATGGCAACCACTACAGGATCCGGTCCCCTGTATGTGTACATATGTATGGAAGCTTACGTGGAGGTCAGAGGTCAAGATTTGATGTTGTTTTTTTGAGACAGGGCTCTCCCTGAACCTGGCTGGGGCTCACCAATTTGTCTAGACTGGCTGGGCATGGAAATCCAGGGGTCTTCCCACCTCCACGTCCCTGGTGGGATGGGAGGCACTGGCCCATGCCTAGCTTTTACATGGGTGCAGGGACTGAACTCAGGTGCTTGTGCTAGTGCAGCAGGCACTTTTCAGGTGAGGCCCTCAATCTGTATGGGTGATTTCACAGGGCTCATCCTAACAGAGCTTTCTCCCCCACAGACTCCTCTCTGCAACAAGTCACAGGTGCTGTTACACACCAATGTCTAAAAGCACAGAGATCAGACAGGACCCAGGCAATGCTACTTGCTGTCTTCAGAGAGCTACACTGAGACCAGTGCCCTCTGTAATCTGCCTGGCCAACGGGAAGCCGGTGCTTCGGGGTTAAGCACGTGTTTTATTCAAAGATGGAAAACAGGAACTGCCAGCATAGTGTACTGTTCAAGAAGGAAACTACTCCGGGGGAAGAAGGATTAACTCAGGACAGTGACAGAGGCTCCAGGCCTATGGTACCCAGAGGGCGGATGGTCTTGGGGTAACAGGCAGGGGACAGAAGGGCACAGATGACTTAGCATCAATGCAGGGAAGGTGTGGGGTCTTCTGAGATTGCTGGACACTCACAAGAGTGGGAGCTGCCTGTAACTGTCACAGTGAAGTCCTGGCAGCCCTAAGGCTGCAAAACACCAAACTCCATTTTACAAAATCTGGTCACAGCAGAGCCAACCAATGGCTAGAAACTTACGGAGACTTGGGGAAGAAATCTGGTCTGACACCTCTGTAGCCACATCACAGATATGGAGACAATGCCACACCCTGCTAACAGAAGCCAGATTAGTAAGGCTTGGTTAGTCCTGGGATTTCTTCTGCTGGTAAGGGTGCTCTTAATGGAAATTTCAACCACATCTTTTTATCCATTTTTTATTTCTGGCCACTGGTTTAATGTGAAAGGAAAATAACAAATACAAACAGAATGGCATCTACTGCTGTTTTTCATAATGCTGGCACAGTTTGGTAACAACAACAGGTCACCCTCTTGTTTTTTTTTTTTCTCATTTTCCATTCATTTAACTCTAAGCATCATAAAAAAAAAATCACCTTTAGGCTAAAACACCTTCCGGGGGTGGGGGTGGGGGGAAAGCCTGGTATGAAGAAACACTGGGTAATGCTGGCACGGTAACACGGGTAACCTTAACTACAGCGTGTTTGCTTTTGCAAACACTATAATGTATGAAATAAAATATTAATAGCCATTACCTCAGTTTTTCTGAGAGCAGACCTGAGTCACAACTCTGTGTGGCATGATTTCCACTCACGTGCCTCACCAAGTGAGTGCTATTCACGTTATGAGCCCTGGAAGCCTCAAAGCAGGAAAGACCAGACCGACCATGTGTTTTTAGACCATAATGTCATGGAGTAAGTTGCTTATTTTGGCAGCTTAGATCATTTCTCCAAATTTAACGCCTACTCTGCATTGGAGACTAATCCCTTAAAAACATGAGAGAGAGAGAGACAGAGAGAGAGAGAGAGAGAGAGAGAGAGAGAGAGAGACAGAGACAGAGAGAGAGAGACAGAGAGAGAGACAGAGAGAGACAGAGACAGAGACAGAGAGAGAGACAGAGACAGAGAGAGACAGAGACAGAGACAGAGAGGCAGACAGAGAGAGAGAGACAGATGATGATGATGGCAGAACTATTTTAAATGGAGAAGGGAAAATATTAGGGCAAGATTAATATCTCCACTTAGTAAAGGCTAACTTTGCCACCACTCGACTGAACTCTGACATTTGAAAGCATCTGAAGAGCAGAATGTTTGTATAAATAAACATATCTCCAAAGCCTGGAGCATGTGTGTCACAACTAGGTTTTTAAGCCTTGTGTGGCTAACAAGTTTAGCTTGTTGGGGACTTCTGACAGGTCTGCCTTTCTCTGCCTGCCTGTCGGCCTCTGTCTTCTCAGAAAGCTCTGAGCTCTCCACGGCCTCAAACCCACTGGGCTGTTTTGCATGTGATGAGCTAAATGAAGGAATCAAAGTTAAGTGCCCACTGCAGAGCCTGACGCACGGTGCCTTTTCTTTTCCCCACCTCTTATACATTCTCTAAGTAACTGCTTTCAAATCAGTGTTTGCCACTGATGCTTCAGTTCCCTTGTGAGATAGTGTGGAGTGAGCATTCTGTATTTACCAGACAGAGGCCTAGAAGGGAGCATGGCAACTTGAACCAGGAGGATGCAATTCTGGAGTAGTCAGAGGCAGGACCAAACCTCTCTCTGCCACAGCTTAGCATTGGAGCCCTGGGCGAAACGGCTCCTTTCAGTGGCCAGCCACACTAAGGTGTGTCTTTTAAATCCGTGTAATAAAATTTAGTGTGGCTGGAGAGATGGTGGTGGACTGTAACCACCCACAGGCAAATGACGTCAAGAACTCTAGAAGGGAACACTGGGCTTCTCTGTTCTCCAGAAACTTCTGCTATGTTAAGCAACTTGAGAAGGAAGCAGACTTTCCACTAAGAAATCACTACTTTGGCAGTCATCAGAGACAGCCTGGTGTCTTACACTTCCGCTAGCAGGAAGAGTGCGGAAAATTATTTCCACAAATTGAAATGGAAGAAAATCAAAGTTCAAAGAGTCTTGGCACTAAAAGGAGCTTGGGGTCCAAAACTGATGTTCAGAGCAGACTGAGACGAATTAGTTGCCCCTAGCTTTCCTGGGTACCCGCCTTATCTCTACCAAGTTAACTGCTTTCCTTGGTTGGTGACTCAGAGGACACAGTGCCCAGTTCTCAGTCTGAAGAGGGAGGGACAGCATCCACAGAACCACCATCTTGTTTGTGAGACAGCTCAGTGAAAGCTAGAGTGTGAGTGCACATGTGTGTACACGTGTGTCTGTGTACAGGTGCACGTGTAAGCTGTGCAAAACTGGGCATCCCTTGTCTCTTCTACAGAAAACAACCAGAACTTATGAATAGCTTGGTTTTGCTGGGGTCTGAGTCTGAACAACTCTATCTCCACCTGTCCCAGATCCAGCCACCAGATCTGTCCGTTCTTTGGTTTTTTCCTTTGTCAAAGGACCCAGAAAGACACCTGAGAAACAGACACCGCAGAGGAGGGCTGTCTGGAACCACACACACACACACCACACACTTGGTTACACATCTTATTCTGGGGAGATAATACTCCTGTGATGTCATTTACAACGTTGCCTGTATTTTCCTTAGGAAATTAACTTTCCAATAGCAAAAGGGTAATCCTTCAATTAATAAAGCCAACAGGCTTGAGAGAGCTGTAGTGTGTTTCCCCTTCAGCTGAGCCTTCCCCTTAAGCCTCTATTCTACAGCCTTAGAAAGAGGAAATGACTAGCCTTGGACCATCGAGCTAGCAGCCAGTAGAGGTCATTTGCTTCCTCTGATACCAGGGGTAGCATGCAGAGAGAAGTCCATCTCCATGCACATTCTGGGACTAAGACAGAATTGGACAATTAGGGCAGAGGGCGGACAGTGGTGATTCTTTCTAGAAAGAGTGTCAGGCCTGTGTTAGGGACACAGGCTACACAGCAAGGAGGAGAAACATGGATACTGGTCTGGAGATCACAGTCTAGGAGGAGAGATAATAGCAAAGCTTCTCACTTATTATGTGACCCACCTTTTATCTCAGTTCCTAAATTCTCACAGTGCAGGGTTTAGGCTGCCTTTGGACTTTTCTATCCCCTTCAGCACTTTCTTCTGCTGTCTCCTGTCCTCAGCATCGCCTACTCCCCCCTTCCCCTCCCTGCAAAAAATGACAAGGGTGATGGATGGCTCCTCACAGTGTCTGACTGTTTTAGTTTAAGTGTTGGCAGTTGTTGGTGATTAGTGTTATTATCTGATTGCTGATAGATCCCATTATTTATAGCTTTCCATCATGGTTCTCACTGGAAGTCCTGCATGCGTGTGCCTGTGTACCAATATTTCCCAGGATACGTTTTATGATCCATGATGGGCAAAGGTATGAAGTGAGCAGCTTTCTGAGAAGGGCTCAAGGACATGCAGAGGGCATGTGAACGAGAATCTGTCCCTCCAAATCTAACTACAGAAACGGCAGAGAACAGGAGTTTGCACTGTTTTGACTAAATCCAAACTTTTATTTTTTTTCTCTCCTGTATGCAACTCCTAGTTTCTTGTCTCACATGCAAGCCACTTCCCCTCTCCTCCTTGAGCTCTGAGGATGTTAGATAGTCATTAGGGCAATTCCCACTCAACTGAGTTTACGATACTTTGAAATCACTTGTCTTACATTATGTGTACACACGGCAAAAAGAAACCCAAGTTCAAAGTTACTAAAAGATCACTCATTGCTCGCCATTCACAGAGATGACGACAACCAGAAGAGAGAGAAATCTAGAGTATACAACAGTGTGCACAGCAACAGAGAGGATTTTCATGATTTGCTTTATTCTGCAGTGACACAAGCTACCCCTTGTAACACGTCCCTCAAGGAGATATCTGTTGTGCTTTTGTGCAATGGACAAAGATGCTTTTTATCAATTCTCAGAGGTCTGCAGGACACACCATTCATGCTGTCAACTCCCTCAAAACCCTTTCAGCAAATAATGAAACCCATCAGGGACAAATGGCAACATACTAATTTGTTAAATTCAAACAAAAGCAACATTTGGGCAAGGCACTTCTCTTCCTGTTCTATCAGCACTTCAACTCACGCTGAGCTTACAGCAACCCACAGATCATGCAATATGAGACAGGGATGTATTATGGTGAACAAACTGGGGACATTCATTATCTCCCCGCAGCTACGCTAACCGGGCAGCTGACACATATGCTGACCCTAACATCCAACTATGTCCAGAGTTCTGGAAATCCTATGAAGATTCCCATGTCTAGTAACAGAACTCAGATAGGGTTCAGATAAATGAGAAAATAAACCAGAAACATACAACTGAAATCTCTAAAGAGGACCCAAGAACTTAATCTGGGAAGTCCAACTAGAGCAAACTGGTTTGTGTATGTGTGCTTGTTTGGGGCATGCTAAGAAAACATTTCGCCACTGAGCCACACCCCCTAACTACACAACATAGTTTGGGATTGGGGGTAGTTTCTCATGTGGGCCAGGCTGACCTCAAACTCACTAAGTAGCTGAGGCTCGAGGAAGTAGCTGAGGCTGAGGAAGTAGCTGAGGTTGAGGAAGTAGCTGAGGCTGAGGAAGGAGCTGAGACTGACCTTTCATTCCTGATCCCCCTGTGTCCATGTCTTGAGTGCTAGAAGGCACTGTGACTGACCAAAATATAATTTTAAAGGTATGGAATACACAAACAACAGTGCCTTCTCAGTTATTTTTTGTTTGTTTGAAACAAGAGCTCATATGGCTCAGGCTAGCTTCAAACTTTGTGTACTTCTTATGTAGTTGGAGATGGCCTTGAACCTCATCCTCCACCTCCCAAATGCTGTGAGCACCACCTCACAGGTGTCTTTTTAAAGGAAACAGCAGTGCAGGCACAGTGAGCTTCAGGATTTTACCTGAAGAAATGGACAGCTTCTACACAATCTGTCTGTGATGTGTGAGGCGTCTCGCTGGACAATGGCACTCACCAGCCAGCCTGGCCACCCGAGTCCACATTTGATCTCTCGAGCCATATAAAGGTGGAAGGAGAACAAACCCTGCAAATCTCTCCTCTGACCTCCGTACACACTTGCTTCCCTAGAAATAATAGTTGTACTATTTTTAATTAAAAAGGAAACTGTTCCAAATGATGTCCAGGACCCTAGAGGGCACATATAATAATTACTGAAGAACTAGTGAGTCTGGTGTAGGCTCATTCTAACTGTGTAACCTCAGGCCAGGATCTTAACCTCTCGGGGCCTCTATTTCCTCTGAAATGAGAATCTCCAACACTGCGGGGAAGGCTCCTCTACGCTGCTGGATCCATGCATGCGCCTTGCTAGGACTTCCTTCAGATTGGTCCAGTTTACCTTCTTTCCTTTTTGAGAAACTAGTTGAGCTGGGTTTGTGAATGTTCAACCAAAGGGACAGCAAAGAGAACTATTTTTGGATAAAGAGGAGGCAAACAGGTCTAGATATCGTAAATGCTTATCTACTTGGATTGCAGTGTATCTTCATATGAACCAATTGCCACAAGCAGGGGATGGGAATCCACGTGGGGCCACACATCCTTCACATGCCATCCTCCCCTGTGACTGTCTGTGTGCAAGAAAGTTCACCAGCATCACCTGTCTTTTGGACACAGCACCTTCCTGTGTCTCCAGTCTCTGTGCAGACATATTGGAAAAGGATAACCAGCTGCCAGGCTGTCCCCACCTTCTATCTGAGGAAAGCAAGATGCAGGCAGCCTTGTGAGTGTCCATGAGGCCTCCTCAGCCTCTGGACCCCATTCCACGCATGTGTATGCAAGAAGCAGTGACCCTACACTCATGGAGAAAGTGAGCTGGGTCTTCTGAACACAGGCCATCCAGGGAGTGTTTTGATATCACGGGTGCTTACGGTTGTGGAAGAATCCCTGCCCCGACCCCCCACTGCTGGACCAGAATCCGCATTTTAACAAGACCCTCAGATGGCTTGTAGAGACATTAAAGTTTAACACTTTTTAAAGCTAAGAGCAGGTCTGGCAGGGTGGTTCAGTGGGTAGGGGTGCTTGTTCCCAAGCTTGACAACCTCGGTGGGCAGAACTCAACTCCCCTAAAGTTGTCCCTTGACCCACACATGCACACTCTTCCCCCAATCGATGAATGAATAGATGTAAAATCAAGCCACAGGTCCACATACTTTAAGAAAGTGATAGAAGCAAGGTTTTCATTGCTGACTTCCTGGCCTGTTTTTTGTTGTTGTTGTTATTGTTTTGTTTTGCTTTTTCTTGTGGCTGGCAACAGGTGTGTGGCTAGCAGCAAGGTTTGTAAGAGTCAACTGTGACTCCACACTGAGGGGATCAAGTGCTCGCTTAGCAGCTCTCTCTCTCTCTCCCTCTCTCCCTCTCTCCCTCTCTCTCTTTCTCTCATACACACACACTCACACACACACACACACACACACACACACTGGCATCCAGAAGCCCTGGGCCACAGGAGGGGCCTGAGGGAGTCAGAGGCAGGACCAGGCTGCACCAGAGCAGCTGGCAGCATGCTGTCAGGGGTGCAGCAGCGGAGGCGGTACAGAGGAGACACCTGTTCTTTGTTGACTTGAGAAACTGAGGTGCTTGACTTCATTATCTATTTGGTCTTTCTCCACTAAAAGCTGGGAGCTCTCTTAAGCCTATCAACCCCACGTGAGTAACAGTTATGTGGGGGCTACATTCTACTTAATTGTTTTGACATCTCCCACCTAACTGTATGCTAATGTGACATTTCATATTGTTTACTCACTTTAGAAACAGGAATCTGAATAGCAACTGTCTCCACCATGCGGGGCTCTAGAACTGTCATAGTTGCAAAGGCCTGGCAGCAGGCAGGCCAGGCCAGCGACATCACCGTGGGACGAGTCCTGCATTTTGCTTCAAGTCACCTCCCAAAATCTGATATACACCCAGAACTCAAAACACTGTCTCAACCCAATATAGATGACACTTGAACTGTATACACACTCCAGTCTCCTCACTGAGGTGGAAATGGAAGTTACCAAGGTGTCCCCACCTCCACCAAAGGTTCAGAGGGTTACTGGTATTCCTAAGATGGCAGTCAGCTTGTTTTGAAATCTACGGGGCTACCATCAAACACTTTCACTAAGGAGGGGTGGCTGGTGAAAGAAGGCGGAGTCAGTGGTGGAGGGAGAGCTGCTGTACTGAGAGGCAGTCACAAGTGACAGTGTTGAAACACAGTTGCTCAGCACCCCTCCCAGCAGGGTATCATGGGTTGCCATGAGGCTGCTTTAGTCTCTGAATCCGCAATGTGAAGAAGCCGGTTCACCTTAGCAGTCTGAGGGTCACTAACACTTCGGGGCTTCCAAAGGTCAGAAGGCAGCCCAGGAGTCACGGAATCTTAGCTGCTACAAGGGTCTTCTACTGCCTTCTCTGAGCCAGCAGACTTACTTTATGGAGAGGGTAAATGATCCATGCAGTATACAGCTAAGCTGCCTACTGACAGACAGCAGCAGCCTCTTACCTACAGGCCCTAAGGCCAGAGCCACTCAAGGCAACACCTAGTGGGGCCAATTGGCCCTTCTGAGTCCTCCGGGATTAAGGACTGTGCACTACACTCAATGTTGCAGAGAGTTCACATGAGTCTACACACTTGCTACATACTTGCTGGGAAAGGCAACACAAATTAAACAAAGCACCAAGCAGTGTGAGGTTTGGAATTCTGTAGCTCACTTAGAATGCCATCTGCGCTTGGCTTCTATGTCGTGTTTTCATCATTTGATGACCACTCAGTGGCAACAGGACTTCATGTGGAAACCAATAATGGAAGGGAGAACATTCCTCCACCATTGCTAGCTTACTCTCCATGATAACTACTGTGGCACTAGTTCTTGTGAATCTCAAAAAACTGGTATTCAGGTCTGTGTGGACATGGCTTCTTGCTTCTGTGGCTGACACTGTCTGAGAACTTCCAGCCACATTTGTTTTATTGTAGCCTCACTACAGCCTGCAGAGGATCTCTAGGAAGGTGCCTTGCGATGCAGCTGTCTTGGTCCTACTCACAGACACCTCCTGAGAATCTGGGGCACTGGTTTTTCCAACAATGCTGAGGAGAACATTCTCCCCATCTTCACTTGAGTGAAATTCCTAACAGTAAACATGTTAAGCCAACAAGAATGCATATTAAAACTTTGTAAGTATTGCCCAACTGCCCTTTAGAAAGTTAAACCAATTTCTACTCCCACGGAAAATAAGTCAGAGCACCAACTTTGGTTAACCAACTGCTTTGGGTTATGCTGCATTTTTATTTGGTGGGTAAGTTCTTATAAAAGAATTGGTTCGAACGCTTGATAAAATAAAGCCATTTGTATATCATGTTTTATAAATATAAATGCTACTTTTTCTCCCCACTCAGATTATAATGGTCAACATCAACAATTTGAGATCAAGAATCAACTGGGAGATGGACCTTTGGGCAAGCCTTGGGGAGCTGTATCGACGAGGCTGACTTTAGTGGGAAGACTTGCCCACTTTGGGTGACACCATTCTCTAGGACAGGATTCTAGACTGTTTAAAAAACGAGAACTTTACAGAGAAACCCTGTCTCGAAAAACCAAACAAAAACAAAAACAAAAACAAAAACGAGAACTTGAGCATGGCACTCATTACCTCTTCTCCCAGGCTGTGGATACAATGTAACTAACTGCCTTAACTTCCTGATGCAATGCAACCAACCCAGCCACTGCAGATGGAGAGCTAGAACTGTGAGACAAAAGCCCTTTCCCTATTAAGTTGTTTTTTGTCAAGAGTAATTTAACACAGCATCAGAAAAAGGAAGTAGATGCTACAGTATTTAATTTTGAGATACTCTCATGTAGTCTAAACTGGCCTAGAGCTGCTATGCAGCCAAATCACATCTTGAACTTCTGACCCCCCCCCCAGTGTGGGATTATAGGTATGTACCATCATATCATGCCCAGTTTATGTGGTGCTGGGATCAAGGAAAGCTCTCTCTGCCAAATGAACTACATCCCCAGCCAAATATAGAACTATTTTTAGTGGAGTTTATTATTATTTTGAAACGGTCTTTTCATGAAGCTTTGGTTGGCCTGGAACTCCATATATAAACCAGGTTGTCCTAGAACCCCACTTCTGCCTCCCCAGTGTTGGAACTGAAGGCTTGCATCAGCTTCTTTTATTTTCTCCCTTGAGATAGGACTTCATGAAGCCCAACCTGGCCTTGAATACATTATATATCTGAGGATGGCCTTAAATTCCTGATCTTTTCATCTCAGACTCCCGTGTGTTAGAGTTATAGGCTTATTCCACCACACCAGACTCATTTTTTTTTTTGAAGTCAGGATCTCACTGTGTAGCTCAGGCTGGTCTTAAACTCAGGAGCCACCTGTTTTAAACCAAGTACTGAGATGAAAAGCATGTGCCACAAACACCCAGCCCGAAGCTAAATTTATTTTTATGTAAACATGTCCAGTCATTTTTTATGCCATAAGGATTTTATCTGTAAAAAATTCTCATATCATAAGAATAAACAATATGTTTTTTTACTGCAAATTTGATGGTGGTCTTGCTGTTTTAAAATAAACAGTCAATGTCTCATCTGGAATTTATTCGGGTGAAAGCATCATAACATTGTATATAGAGAAATTTCAAACTGTTAACGGTTGCTGCGGTAATATTTGTTAGCAAGCCGTCTTCCATCCAAAGGTGCTACTTGGTTGCACAGTAGGCTCAAGGCCAGTCTAGATTACAAAAGACCCTACCTCAAAAATAAATATGGTACTTAGTGGTTTACTTTTTCTGTTACTATGTGAAAATACTCCTGACAAAGGCAACTTATCAGGGAAAGGGACTTATTTTGGGTTATAACACGAGGTGGCCATCTGACATGACAGGGAGGTATCAGCATTAGGAAGTTGGGGTGGTTGGTCATGTTGCTTTCAGAGTCAAGAATAAGAGATGAGAAATGCATCTTTAGCTTATAAAATTGCAGGGAAAGTTCTGGGTAATCTTTCTATGCCCTGTGGGCAGTGCTTATTTGTGTAATAGACTCTCTGGTATGAAATGCTGGTCATTCAAGTGTTCTTAGAAAGTCATTTATCTCAGCCAGACTGTCAGAATGATCTTCTGAAAAGTTCATAAAGTACTCATGATTCCTTGAGTTTCCTTTGCATCTGTTATTTGCTACTTTTCATTCCAATCTTCTGCATTAGCTCTTCTTGTCCCTCTAATTACACCAGCCAACGCGATCTGTTTCACTGGCCTTGGCAAAAAACCAACTCTCCAAAGTACTTACCAATTCTTGCTTTCTTTTTTCATGCTTTATAATGAATTTGTGTCAGCTTTGATCTTTATTTCTGAATTGTTTAGGCTGATTTTACTGTTTCCTGGCCTCTTGAGAAGTGATCTTGGCCATGAATTTTTCATCAAGAAATGTTTTAGTAATTCCTCACAGATTTGAACCATAGGGTTTTTCATTTATGTTATTTTCTAGATGTTTTATATATTAAGTTTAAATTTTTCCTTGACCCCAAAGTTAATACAGAGGATTTTGGGGGGGAGAAGGGAAGGGGTAGTAGCTTTTTCTTCTTTATTTTCTAATGTTAGACTTTTATTGCATTGTAGCCAGAAATATATTTCTGCTTCTGAGGAATAAATTGACATTTTCAGATATGACTAATGTCTACAAATGTTCTGAGACTCTCTCTCCTCCCTCCCTCATCTCAGAGTTTTGCTATGTAGCACAGGCAGGCATCAAGTCACTATCTAATCTTAGCTGGCTTCAAACTTGCGGCAATTTCTCTGCCTCATTCTCTTAACTATCAAGGCATAAGCCACCATGCCCAGTCCATGAGCAGTTTTTTGAAACAGAAAATTAGACATGTTACAGTTTTTCTTAAAAGCAGGAGTGGCATCATCTTCCTGTTTGCATCTCTGATATACTTACTGTGTGTGGAGAGTAACTCTTGTTTAGTATCTTGATGATGAACAACAAATGAAGAAAGAAAGATGCTTGTCTCCAATGGACTTGTGTTCTAGAGGCTAACTGGCTCTAGATCCCTCCACTGCTGACACAAGATTGACTCACCACAAGGTCATTTGCTTCATGATGAGCCAATAAAAAAGTTACATGATTTGATAGCAGCTGTTAAGAACTATGGTGGTTTAAATGAGAATGTCCCCAATAAACTGAGACTTTGTGTGGTGATATATTATTTATGATTTATTAAAGCTTGCCTGAGGATTCAGAAAGCAAAGCCAGCCACAAGCTATAGAGGTCAGGCAGTGGTGATACACACGTTTAATCCCAGCAGCCATATAGCTATCCAGGCAGTGGTTGGTGCTACACATCTTTAATCCCAGGACTCAGGATTAAGAGGTAGACGGATTTCTGTTAGTTCAAGGCCACACTGACTACACAAAATTGATCCAGTCCTAAAAGAAATAGCTCACACAAAGGTGATCTCAGCGCCTGGGATCACATGCCTTTAATTCCAGCACTGGAGGTAGAGACAGGAATGACCTCACTGGGTGGAGAAAGGAATAAAAGGAGGAAGAGACAGGAACTGAGATTTTAGCTCTGAGGATTCATGGAGACAGGATTATCATTTCAGCTGGGTAGAGGCAAGATCTACTGGCTTGTCTGCTTTGTTTCTTTGACTTCAGCTTGAAGCTTGAACCCCAATATCAGTCTCTGGGTCTTTTATTTTTCATGTTACAACTTTGCTTTCTTTTCTGTCCTCTAAGGTGTCTGAAGTGTTCATTCAATACCTGCTCTAACCCTGTGACAAGAATTAGATGTAGCACCACTTTGAAGACTGGTTGCAGTTTAGTGTGGTCACCTTGGCTTTGTCAGTTCAAATCTCTGGGCCTCAACTTTTTATACGGGTACATTAAAGTCCATTTGAAGCTTAATAATGCAGCAATTTTCTCATATTCGATCTCTCTCTCCTCCCTCTCTCTCCCTCCCTTCCCACATCCCTCCCCTCTTCTCTGTCTCTGTCTCTCTCTCTGTCTCTGCCTCTCTGTCTCTCTCTGTCTCTGTCTCTGCCTCTCTCTTACACACACACACAGGCTCCTCTTAACTCGTATTCTGCCTTCCTTATTTACTTAGAGAATGTGAGGAGCCACTAATTTGTCTCTCATGGCTGTTCCCTCTGGGCCCATTTTTTAGAGAAGCACTCAGTTGTGTTGGGCACCACACTTTGTGGTGTGGCTTGACCCAGGCTCAGACCTTGGCTCCGTGTAAGCAGCTGCTTTTACTCAGGCCCTGCTAGTCTCCCCAGAGCCATCCTGTCTGCCAAGTACCTACCTACTCGCCATCTGAGACTGGCTCCTATCACCCTACTTGGGGCTCACTTCACCCTTCTCAGAACTACTCTAAAGGCTTTGTAACCCCAGCTTCCACAGGAAGCAGTCTGTCCTACACACCACCACCCATTAATCTGCCCACAGCACAGTCCTCCACCACAGACCGACTTTCCATCACATTTCTGTGTTGAGTCAGTCAGTCAGTCAAAGGGAACTCTCCCAGACATTTCCTGGATGACTTGGGCACTGGTGGGACCAGCAGCAGAATGACCCTTAGAATTGCTTGGGAGCCCTCATGTTTATGTTTACCCTTTAGATACGTGTATCACACTCTACTGTGTTAGTCAGCTTTCTCTTATCCTCACAAACATGTCAGACAGAGTAAACCACAAACAGACAAAGTTGCAGTTTTGGAGGCTCTGGCTCACATTGTTGGGGCAGCAGAAGCAGGAGCAAAGCTGCTCACCTCAGACCCCAAAGTGAAAAAAGGAGGAAGAACAGAGGTGCCACCATGCCCTTGATGACCTCCATAGTCTTCTTCAAGGTGTCACTACCAGGTAAAGGCGGAGCTCAGGTTCTGCTAGTAAAGTTGCTTAAAGACCTTAAAAACTCAGTTAGGTTTCCCATATAGTATAGTGGATAAACCACAAGGATGCAGCTTAATGGGTCTTCACAATTTACCTGTAGGAAGATAAAGCCTACAAGGCTGAGAGATGAGCCAACTTGGAGTCTGCCTGAGGGCCTAGCATTAGGCATTGTCGGAGGTCCTGATGGTGCCTCGCCAGCGAAGGATGACCATGCAACGTCAACACACTGCAAGACCTGGGTGCTGGGAAGGCATACAAGGATCTTCCCATTGCTGAATAAAGACGTCTGCTGTTTGCCTTTGACCTGACTCCCAGTGTCTGTGCCACTGACACCTTGCTGTCTCACCCCCCTCCCCTGAGGGAGCCATCAGGATCCAACAGCATTTACTGAAAGGCAACCACTGCCCAGGTGATGAGACAGGTCATTCCTATCACTGGGAAGAAGTTCCTATGCCTCATCCCCTTTGAACCCATGCAACTTACCAGCACTGGGTCAACTAAGACTGCTTAATTTTAATCATTTATAACCACTCAGTGGATACCTATTCTTTAAAGAAAGTTGGAAAATCCCAAACAGGATGAGCCCAAATAAGTCCATGCCAAGATATATACATGATGAGTAAACTTCTGTAAAGCCTGAGGGAAAAACTATTAAAAATAGAGGAAAAAAATGGACTACTCTAAAGGCAGTTTTCCTACCAGAATCCAGGAGGACAACAGGAAGTGAGTTCACAGGGGTCCTGAGAAGCCATCAGACACCAGCCTGTCTTCAGATGCAGTGAGACGACCTTCCAGGAGTGAAGGGGAAGGGAAATGAAGGAATGTGGTGGGCAGATACTCCTATAGAACAGCCACACAAATTCTTGAAAGAAAAAAATGACAGAAAAGGCTGGGGGTATCAAGGGAAAAGGAACAGAGGGGGAGGGTCAGCTACAGAAGTCAACAGGACAGGCTGTCCTTCATTTCTCTGATCTAAACGCAAGAGTTCTGTACTACAGTGGATGAGGCAAAACTTTACTCAAAGTAAGTTGTAAGAAGATACCTATGAATGGTAGCACCTTGAGATACTACTAGAAACTACAAGTCACAATATTCTAGAAATTTATAAATAATCAAAATAGCAAGGAAAATCCAGAATGTTAGAGAAACAAACATAAACAAATAATAATTATACTAAATGAAAATGTTCTAAATATACCAATTAGAAAAAGAAAAAGAACATCTGAACTACAGAAAGAATCTGTAACAAGTCACCTCAAACAATACAACAAAGGTAGGCTCAGAGTAAAGGTATGGTACAACACACATCTACAAACACTAATTAAAAAGGAATGGCTACATTAACATCAGAAGAGCTGACCAAGGCAAAAAAAAAAAAAAAAGGTATAAAAAGCAAAGACAATTCTCTGACAAGAAGGTACAGCTGTCCTAAAAGCAAATGCACCAAAAACAAAGAACAAAAATACAAGGGCTAGCAACCTATAGAAATGCTACAATCTTAATTATACTTGAAACATAAAGCTGGATGAAGACATCAAATTTTCTGGATGCAACCAAAGCTGCATTACAGGCAAATTCATAGCAATAGCTGGTAGCTTTAGGAAAACATCTCACATCATGACTCACTTGAAGAAACTAGAAGCTCATCTGGAGGTAGTGAATGAGCGTGTAGATGCTGTCCCAGGAACCACAACTGATATAGCCTTGTCTTCATTACCCATGAATGCTGCTGTACATGGTGTCCTGGGAGCCATAGCTTATACATTCCTTCTCTTCATTACTTGGGGATAGTAAATGCACCTGCAGATGATGTCCCAGGGACTGCAGCTGATGTGTTCCCTGTTCTATCTGGGACAGTGAATGTATCTGTAGACACTGTCCCAGGAATCACAGCTGATGTTCCCTCTCTTCACTTATTATTGTAATCAATAAAGGCTATCTTAACCCTAAACAAAAAATTTTATACTTTCAGTATCAAAAACATTTTAGGTACTTATCTACCACCAAAGCCCAAACGTCCATTACAGAATTAGAAAAACAATTAGCTTTATAGACTAAACCTGGTTAATTTGGATATGTAATGATTCATTCACTTTAAAGTTTTTTTTTAAATAATAAAGTTCATTTGCAAAGAAAGAAAGGGACTGGAGAGATAGCTTAGCAGTTAAGAGCACTGACTGTTCTCCCAGAGGACCGGGGTTCAATTCTCAGCACCACCTGGCAGCTCACTGCTGTCTATAACTCCAGTTCCAGGAGACTTGACACTCTCATATAGACATACATGTGGGCAAAACACCAATGCACATAAAATTAAAATTAAAAAAAGAGAAAGAAAAGAAAATATCCTTGATTAACCTCAAGGGAATGATGCTTAATGAAAAAAACCAACTTTCAAACAGAGCATATCATTCCATCCATACCTAACATCTGGGCAACATACAGAACCTACAGGGTCAGCCTTGTTGTGATGAACAGTTAAGAGTCTTAATAAGGGTGAGAGTTATGCGTTATGACAACAGCTAGATGTCTAACAACCCATGTGCATTTATACCTGGGCACATATACCCCAGAGAGCAGGGATAAAGGGAGGCACACACAGCTAGCGAATGAGAATCGAGTACATTGGGCCAATGTCAATTTCCTGGTTTCTACTTTGTGATGCAATTGTGCAAAATGTTCACACTGAGGTGCTGGGTGTATCACACCTCCCAGAAGATTTCCTTCCAGCTTCCTGCAGTTCCATAACCATTCAGGGGCACCAAGCAGTGTATACCTGCATAGACCTGCACACCTCCAAAGGATACTTGTGATACCTTTCCAGTTTCATCTCTCTTTTTCCCTGGGGGGATAACACCATAAGAGACTATGATGAAGACATCTCAAGTTTACTCTTAAGGAGAATATCTCCCCTTCCCTTTTTCCCCCCTTTTTGGTTATTTGAGACAGGGTTTCTCTGTGTATCACTGGCTGTACTGGAACTCGCTTTGCAGACCAGGCTGACCTCAAACGCACTGAGATCTGTCTGCCTCTGCCTCCCAAGTGCTGGGATTAAAGGTGTGTACCAGCACCACCTGGCAGAGAATAAAATTCTAACTGGTTGATACAGCACTCAAATGTGACAGGTTCCCTACCAGGTTTCATTCTGATCCTTCACCAGCCTCTTTCAGATGCAATGTTGAAGAGGATAAAGCCTCTGAGCAGACACATGGTCAACCAGCAGAGCGAGCAATGGCCTTGTATTTGGAAAACTTTCATTGCAACAAATCCTTTACCGATAAAATCCCCTGCTCAGTTCCTAAGGAGGGAAACCCCCATGTTCACAATGGATTCCTACGGTCACATTGGCTTAAAGGCCCTCAACCGCGGCTATTCTTTATGCACTGAGTTTTAAAGGCGTTTGCCTTCCTTGCTGGCACTCTGCCCACAATGAACTACCTGATCTACTTGGAGTCACTCCACCTCCTGTGGAAACACCTGGAAATTAGCCATGACCAAACTAACGTGGTGCTTGCCCGCCCCACTCTCTTATTCTAGCATGGGGTCTCTTGACTCCATGCTTAGGGGTTTACATAACTTTCTTTGACCAACCAATAGGACAAGCCAACAGTCCGAGCTTCATCTTAGAGGCAACAGGCTGGCAAAGGTGAAACGAGCTGCCCAAGCTCACACGAGGCCAGCACTTCTATCGTCAGCATTTGTGCTCTGGGATTACGGTGTGTGTGACCTTGACCTACATGATGTAAAATAAGGACTCGTAAGCATAAGCCATAAGGCAGCAGCATTGTGAAGAGCTTCACATGACCACACCACAGACTGCATTGTGATTTACATTACATGTTCCTATTATATTACTGGAATATGTAAACAAACCCACACAGGATCTATTTTCAGGCACCTGTGGTCACTTTAAGAATACTTGTGACTATTGGGCTTTTTAGGTTTATAGGTTTGGTTTAAAATGTTGTCCTTCCCTTATATTAATATGTCTCTGTTCCACAATTCCGCAACACTGAGTAACAGAAAGCTATATAAACTCTACCCAATCAGTCTAAAACTTGTCTAAAATTATTTTGCATGATATTATCTTCTTCCACATTTCTTGATTCAAAAGGTTGGATGCTTAGTGCAGAAAATCTGAACAGAAGATAATAAAGAATCCAATTTCTAACTCTGGCTTTCTTTAATCTTACTTTGTAACCCAGATGAACAAAATAATCTATGCCAATAAAATTAGTAAAGTATTCAGAATGGTAACATACATCTGTTGTTCCAGCACTCCAGAGGCTAAAGGCCAGCCTGGGCTACATAATAAGCTACAGGAAACCCTTGGTTATTGAATCAGACCCAGTCTCAGAAAAAAAAAGTTAGAAAATTAGTAAAGGCTTAGGCTTATGTGTTAACTACCTTTCTTTCTACAATGGCTTGCCCAACACAGGGTAATAATATGCTTATGCTTATGTATGAACCATCCTTTGTTGCTGCAGTGGCTTCCCAAGACAGGCTAGAGACGAGTAATAAAGGAGCCGGATTTAGCTCACAGTTTGGGGGGCTGATTGCAAAAGGCACAGATGTTCCTGAGGACTCTGAAGGCTGTGGTGGGGATGTAAGGGTCATGTCAGGAGTGAGGAGAAGGCAGGGGCACACACTTGCTTCTGCTGACAGTCCTCTACAAGTACCCCAGAAGTCACAAGAGCTACCGAGGGTCTCATAAAAAGTGCTTCGTAACACACTCCTGAGGGCCTCGGCATCTCCCAGCAGGTCTCATCTCTTACATGCTCTGCCTGCTCCAAGGATACCCACAGAACCCTGTGCTCACACAGCCCATGTCATACCACGGTGTGCCAGAAGCCAACAAACAAAGGGATCTGGGCCTATCCTGCAGGGCTCCGTCACACACACTTGAGGGAGCCAGGCTGTGGCTTAGAAAAGAAAATGTATCTAGCAAAGTAATATACTGCTCCTGGTCCTGTATTTTACAAAGCACCGGTAATTCCAATGCCCACTGCCCAACAGGTTCATTGTTCCCACAGTGCTTTGCAGTTTCAATCGCCAGTGAGCATCCAGGCCCTTTTAATACTTCCTTTGGCCACAGTGTTAAGACAGGAAGCTGAGTTCCACAATGCTGGGTCGGTCACTTGTTAACTGAACACACAATCTGTTTGGAGCTGGCATGACTCCCAGTTTACAGGTACAGCCTTTTAACAAAGGAAACTCTTTAAATACACAACCACATTGGTTTTTCATTTTCTGATTCTGTAAGGCTCCCATTCAGAAAACAAACAAACAAACAAACTTTCCAAAGCCCAAAAGAAAGATGTGACCACATTTGCAATTCCCAATCAGCAACATGTAATTGTGGCATGGACTTACAACATGCTCTCTATTCTAGCTCTTGATCAGAGGTCACGAGCGGCTGGGCACTTACACAGAGTGTCTGAGTGGTCCCCCACAACCCCTGTGTCTTTCTTTACGGTACCTCACTTGTCTTCATCATGAGATCGTCATTGGGCCTCGTGTCTCTTATCTCCAGCTCACTCTCAGCTCATTTTAATTGATGTCTCCAACTACCAGCCCAACTTGTGTCACAGGGATAAAGACGCCGTAAGAAGATGAGGAAGTGGGGGCGGGAGTAGGGGGTGTAAGGCAGTCTATGAGGCAGAAGCAATGGCCTTTTCCTTGTAATACCATTATTTCACATTTGCAGACAAAAAACTCATACCATTCTTGAAGTAGACGTAAAACAGTCACAAAGAACACATGGGTAGAAAAACAGGAGGCCTGCGCTGAAACACGCCAGCACAGTGCTCTTCACTAGTAGTGGCTATAGAGAACACCGCCTTTACCCAGCATGGGAATCAGCAAGAAAACAAAGGCTGCTGATCCTTTAGATTGTCAAACAGAATCTTAGCCTTGACAATTATTGCAGCCTACCTATCCTCCTCCCAGGCCTGGGAAATATTTACAGAGGAATTCTTGGCCAAGAATCTATCCTTAGACTCCCTTCCCCACAGGTGAAAGGCATAAATTCATATTTGGCAGGAACAGTATAAAAAACACAGTTGTTCTGTTAGAAAAATAGGAAAACACTGATTAAAATGTCAATTCAGCAAAGTGAGTCTACTTTCTGAATTTTAGGAGAATTTATGACTCAAAAATCTTCTGAATGCCTTTCTAGACTCTTCAAAAAAAAAACATGCTGATTTACTTCTGCCTCTAGCTTTTTGGTCATAGCTGGTCAGACCATGTGTTACGGGGAATTTAAAGAGCTCCTCCATGGCTTTTGTCTTCATCACCAAGATACCCTAGTAGGTTGGAACCAGGCTGTATTTCTTCTGGTGACTACACAAGTTTCAAGACACAGTGGGTTTCCTGCAACCAAACCGAGGCAGACTGTGTCAGCATGGGAAAGTGCTTCCAAATTCTCTGTTGAAAAGATCCCGCATCTGTGTCCAGTGTTATCTGATTAAAATAACACAATTTTCCTGTGGCATTTTAAAAAAAAGCAATTCCTTTGGTTACTGTTTGTTACTATTTTTTTCTACCCACTTCCAAGTTGGACATTCCTGTAAAGTGTTAAGGCATCAATTTTCTTGAAAGACGATGACCATGTATGATGAGCAATACTTCTGAAAACATTCAAGTTGATGCCAGCTACACGTTCTAGTGATGTATAGCACTTCTAAACATTGTACAATCTCACTATTTTGAAATAGAGTCTTACTATGTAGCCTGGCTGTCTTGGAACTCTCTGTGTAGACAGGGCTGGCTAAGAACTCAAGGGATCCCCCTGCTTCTGCCTCTGCCTTCCAGGTGCTGGGACTAAAGGCGGGTACCACCACAGCTGGCCTTTTCTTTATTTCTATTCAGTGTTCAAGGAAATCCATCTTTTTATCTTCATTTAAAGTAAAACATAGTTCTTCCCCATATGCTTTGGATCTCACTTTGTCCATTTGTAAAGAGAAGCCATATTCTATATCCAAGGTGTAGACAGGAAGGGATGTACTGAGTTACTACCGCAGTCTGTCCTCCTCCACTGAGAGTGAAGCTCCTACTCAACCATGGTGGCTGTACCTTGACAAGATCCTGCTCATGATACAACATTCTACTCAAAACCCATCACACCCCAAAGAAATGTGGAATAAATTAATTTTTCTATGATTTTGCATAAAAGGGCATTAGGCATTATCTTTTCCTTTGTTACAGGTGAAAGGAAGCTAACTCTAACTCTTCACGTAGACCATGAAGGGAGAGTGGGGAATAACTGCTCCTCTCCCTGTATTTTAGGCAAAGTCCCCAAGAACTCCTCAGGTTTCCTAAGTGTTCCTGCAACTGTGCCTGGTGGAGCTGCCCTCCAGCTCCAAGGTGCTCCCAGGGGGATGCGTACAGACTGCACCACCAACGTGGGAGGCCAAGTCCTAAGAATTCTGCAACAGGACTTTAAAATTATATTCTTAGTCAAGAGGTATAAAATGTTGTTTTTGTGTTCTTTTAAAAATAAGAATAATAAAAATGGATGAGGTTTAGAGAATGCATTCAAGTATTCCAACAGGGAGGTTTCTCTCTGAGTTTCCCTTGGCCAAAGCATTTTTGACACATAATTGGACCAGAAACTGTGCTCCTGGAATCCATCAGCAGCATTCCCACCCAGTAATTAGGTGATTCATTTTCATTTTTTCCACCCTGTATCCTTCCCCCACCCTTCCTTATTGCCTTTTCTTTGGATCATCTGTACTGTGGCTATCCTGCTTCATTTATTCATTTGTGTTGTGACTCATGGCTCCCGGGTGGATTTCCTCCCCTTCCCCCTCCTCTCCTGGCTCTGGATTCCTTTTCACAAACCTCCTGCCTCTACTTTAACCATGTTGCAAGTGAGAACACTTTCCAGAGGCCTCCCAACTTCTAATTTCCTCCAAGTTGCAGTGGTCTGGGCAAGCCCTAGACCACTGAGCTCTACCCAGTACCACTGAGTATCTGATTTCCTCTAAGATTCTAAGGTACCCATGACCAGAGCCACGTGGTTAGTGGTTGAGTACTGCTTGCTAGTCTTTCATGCCTGTCTCTGTAGTTGGGGAGGCAGCTATCCCAGGACAGAGTCTGTTGCCTGTAACTCTTGGAAAATGCATCAGGACAAACTGAACCAGACCACGCACCTCACATGGCTACATCACAGCCCCCTTTGAGGGTAACAGGGGTTGAAGTGAGGTGTGGATAGTTCATCACTTTTACTCAGGAACACGGAGGTGCCTGACTAAGAAGAGCTGAATGAACATTATATAATGATGTATTTCTACTGCCTTGTCAGTCAGTGCCCCAATACTGTGTGGAAACTAAGTTCCACGCTTTCACAGGCATTGAGTAAATAAACACGAGTCCTGATTCTAAGAATGTTTTTGCCATGAACGATCTAGACTCACCAGTGAAGTCCAACCTGTTGTTGTGGAAGCCTCTACTTCCACAAAATGAGGCCATTACATGATGACTGTTAAAGCCTCCAAACCAAAAAATGCAATACTGAAGACAGGCTGGTGCCTTTGAGCACATCTCCACCAGAGACTGTACTGTTTGTCCTGCCTCTGATCCATTTTAAATGCACTCCACTTGGAGGGGCACTTATTCAATATATTCAGATAAGTGCCACCCCAATGAGACTCAGAGGAAAAAAATGCTGTGAAATTCTAAGTCCCATCTTTATCATCTGTAGAACACTTTACTTCTTGTAGACATCTGACTATATAATACTAGTAGGAAAAAGAAAAAAGAAAAACGTTAAACCTGTCATTTCTTTTAACTCTATGAGATACAAGACAGAGGAAAACTGGCTGAACTTCAGTCAGTATCAGAAAATTATCAGAAAAGACACCACTCTCGAGTCTGGGATGAGCAGGGTGAGGGGCCACAGTGGTTTACGTGTGCTGGGCTAATGGGCATCAGTGAAAACAGCAGGCTAGGATTGTTTCCTTAAATCAAGTGATCTCTGAGGTATAGGAAAAGGGATCAAAATAGCCAGCCAGCATGCCATTGGCTTGAGGTATGCGTCAGATTTATTGTGGCTGAGAAGATTACAATCAGCCACCACTAAGGAGGGTATGCATGGGCTGCATTCAATGACAAAGAAGTCTGAGAATTACGTCATCAGGCCGAAGAGGTTCCTGGGTGGATGATGAATAAAGGACACATTTAAAACAGAGAGACTGGAAGTAGCCAAGATTTGCAGATAAACAGATCACTGCCTGCCTCTGAAGACAACCAGATGAATTCAAGTCCTATGAGAAGACTGTAATGGCGCTGAGCAGTAAGGTCATGGACACAGGATCAAACGGTGCTGGAGTGAGGTGTTAAAATGCACTCCAGTCCACAGACCTCTGCAGTAAACAGGACTGCAGCTGGAGCAGGAGGCTGAGAGATGACTGTGAGGCACCATGAACCACCACACACTGAAAACAGTGTGACTTCACTACTGAAGGATCCAATTCCAGGCAGGGACCCGATGAGGACTGACACATAGATGAGTCTCAGCTTAGGGCAGTGATCCCTGCAGGCCAGAGGCAGAGGATTTCTAAACCAAAATGGTAGTGACAGTTTAGATTTTCTAGATGCTCCTTAGAAACCACATAACTACCAATGTTCTACTTCTTTTCCCAACTCTTGCTCAACTTAAACATTCACTATCCACAGAGAGCACACAGTTACCACTCGGGATCAAGGACCACGGTGCCTCCTGCCTAGGCAGAGCTGCGTTCTACTGAAGCATGGGATCTGCAAACCTGGTTGACTGGACTGTGTAACTCCAGTCCTGCTTCTATGACTATAGCTGGAACCAAATCCCAACCCCACCCAAAGTTTCAATTCTGGTACTTTGAGGGAACTGTTTTCATCTTTGAACTCATGTATAAGCAGCGGAGGACCTCTCGTGTGTGCAGTCACAGAGCACCTCACCCGCGTGTGCAGGCACAGAGCACCTCACCCATGTGTGCAGGCACAGAGCACCTCACCCGTGTGTGCAGTCACAGAGCACCTCACCCGTGTGTGCATGCACAGAGCACCTCACCCGTGTGTGCAATCACAGAGCACCTCACCTGTGTGTGCATGCATAGAGCACCTCTCCTAAAAGGCTTCTGTGAGGACTGGAAAGATGTGAATCTCTATAAAGTATCCACATGCTGAGCATGTGGCTATAGACTGGAAGTAATTCTTGACTCTCTTTTCTTAACACACACACACACACACACACATGCACACACACACACATTTTAACATCTCATGCCCCACCCTACTTCCCTCAAAACCAAAAACCAAAAACCTTAAAAATTGTGTGGCTTCAAAGCCAAACGTGAGCAAGAACCAATGCCTTGTTGTGTTCTGCACTGCCCATTAGCACAGTGAATACAGTAACGCCACTCGTATCAAACATCACAGCTCAACAGTACAATCGCTGTGAACAGTGTAGAGAGGGGGACTAGGCAGTGGGGACATGAAAGGACAACTTGTGGAGAAGTAGCTGTCCAGACTGAGTCCTTAGATGACATTGTATTGTGAGGTCATCATTCATTCTGCCCCTGGATACGAAAAGCCTCATTTGGCTTTGGCTGGATTCTCTTCATCCGTCCTTCCTGGCTAACTCAATCTAAGGTAATGGTG